>NC_061509.1:208078512-208096481 GCF_022539505.1 Lolium rigidum
AAAACCCAAACTCCCAATAAATGCCTCCATAGAATTGGTGTAGCCAACAATAAGATAATCAACGAAAACCAATATAGGCTACCACAAATAGGTCTTATTACAAACCGGGGAGATCCACGAATAGAGTAGCAAGCATACAAATAAGTTCTCGAATAACTAGGGGTAAAACATTGTGCCAAGGCCAAAGAACCAAAAAGAAACGCCGAGCCCTTGGCATCCCCATGCAAATACCCGTCCTAATAGATCAACTTCTCCCCCTTTGGCATCGGAACACCAAAAAGGGAGAAGAAGAATGCTAACGCCCCAAGGAGATCACTCATCATCATCCTCATCCTCGTCTTCATCCTCCTCTTCCTCCTCGTCTTCCTCCTCGTCATCACCTTGCATCTCCTCATCCTCCTCGTCCTCCTCCTCGTCCTCCTCATCGTCGTCTTCTTCTTCAACTTGGCCCTTGCCATGAGGTGGTGGAGAGGGACGAATGATGCGCTCGGGGTTGGATTCTTCGGAGCTCGTCCAAGTGTGCTTGGATTTCCACTCACCGGGAGGGGTGATGTTGTCCTCGGAGCCCTCGGAGACGGGGAGACCCATGTGTCTCATCATCGCCTTTTGGCGTTGACGAATCTTCTTGTTGTCGTGGTGGGCTTGGTACATCTTGTCTTGGAGGTCCTCCTTGAAGCAAAAGGACTTCTTGAGGCGAGCGGTGAGCTTGGCGAAGAGGCCTTTGGTCTTGACGAAGGTGGGCACAAAGTAAGATTCATCACTATCGGACTCCTCCTCTTCCTTGTCCTTGGGGGCATTCTTGCTATACCTTCGGAGAGAGTGCTTCTTGACAGCGGGGCTGCGCTCCTTGTGAATGGTGATGGGGTAGCATTGGGCTAGGAGGTCTCCACGGCCGGCCTCATCCCACTTGAGGCAAATGAGCCTCATGATGTACGGTGCATATTGGGGGAGCTTGCGGAGGAAAGCACAATCTTGCATCTCATGCAAAATGTAGTCCATGATATCCAATTGCTTGCCGCTGCCCTTCAACTCGTGAGTGCGCACAAGGAGGTTCACAAGAAAGCCATGCACTTCATCGTGGTTGGTGTGCTTGGGGTTGATGGTGTTGCGGTAGATGCGATTCATGATGTCGTAAGCGGGGAGGAGGTCATAAGCACTTCCGCACATCATTCTCTCGGGGATATAGAGGTTGGCCATCTTGTCCTTGCTCATGGGCTTGTGTTGAAGATGGATTCGGAAGTAGTTGTTGTCGTTGTTGGGGAGTTCATAGCCTAGGCCTCTTGCAAACTCATCCCAAGTGGCCTCCATCACGTGCTCCCTTGTCATCCACTTGATAGAACGGGCACCGGACTCTTCTTGGACAAACACCGCAGTGGCATAGAATTGGCATATCACCTCCTTGGAGAAGTTATGGGTGAAGGTAATCAAAGGGATAAGTCCTTGTTCTTCACAAATATCAAGAGCCTCAACAAAGTATTCGGGCTTGGAGTTGAGCTTGGCCATGTTGATAGAGAATTGGGGGCAACAATTGAACCCATTGGCCCCATATATGTCATTGTAGATCCTCTCTTGGTTTGAGTGGTAAAAGAAGTTGTTGGGGCATAACCGCGGGTTCCTTGGCACCAAATAGTGGTTGACCCTCCTTATCTCCAAGAACTTGGACTTGTTGAGAGCACTCATAAGCTTTTGGGGACGCGAGGTGGTCCTCTTGCTAGCTGCCGCTGCTGCTGCCCTTTGACGCTTGGTGGTCCTTGGCGAGACAATCTCCTCTTGCTCTTCTTGCTCTTGGGAACGAGGACGACGAGATGAGGGTTTCTTGACCCTTCTTGCGCCGTTATTGGATGGACCTGTGAAACAACATAGGTTGGGGAGGGAATAGGGGTTAAGTGCACAAGCCTTGGAGTTAAAGATCAAAAAGGACACTAACAAGCAACAAGAGTGAAACAACTTAGAGCGGTAGTACCGCTCGAACCGGTAGTACCGCTCATGACGAGCGATACTACCGCTCGAGCTCAGCACAACTAGATCTATGTCAAGATACATGGCATTGAAGTTCATAGTCTCACACAATGTTGCTAGCTAGTATCCCTTTACATGGAGAGGCTTCCTAGGAGGGTTCTCCACCACAAACTCCAACAAACCCTAACCTATGCATCTAGGGAATCCAAAAAACCCTAGAGAGAGAGGTTCGAGCTCATACCGGAGGACATGGTGGAGGAGAAGGTAGGGAAGCTTCTCCACTGAGGAGATTTGGCCGGGGATGGCCGGAGGAGGAGATCGGGGACGGTCTCCTCGAGGTCTTCGAGCTTGGAGGCGCCTTTGACTTGTGGTGGGTGGGGAAAAGTGGGGGATTTGGAAGAATCCGTCCCACCCGGTACCTTAAGTCAAGGGTGCAAGCGGTAGTACCGCTCGTATGAGCGGTAGTGTCGCTTACCGGTACTTGCCCGGTACCTCGGGCGGTAGTACCGCTCCAGGGCGGTAGTACCGGCCTGAGGACCGGTAGTACCGGTCTCCAAAGCTCAGAAAATCTCAGATTATGGTGTAGACTTGTGCTTTTAGACAGAAATGACTCAAGAGGTGGGTATTGGCTTAGGATTAGATGGCGAAACTGTTAAGGTACTACTCAACCAAGCTTGCAAGAATCAACATGAAAAGCCAAGCTTGGGTGAATCTCCCACAAAAAACATGAAAAAAGAAGAACAAAACCAACTCGGAAAGAGAATAATAGAAAAAAACAAAAAGAAACAAGAAGAACCAAAGAGAACCAAAAAACTCCTCAAGGAGGAGGTTGGTGGCCGAAGCCACCGTGTCAGAGTATAGTAGTGTGAGATCGCGTAGATGTATCTAGGAATCACGGCTACAACTCAACATGAAGCTCATTAGTCACTTAGTTGACAAATAGCATATGTTTTGGGTTTCTTTATGCATTATGGGGGGAGGGATAGCTCAATAAGTTTAAACCGCACTCCCCCTATGTTCATGCGTGTTTTTCATCTAGACATATAGCTAAAGAGTGTTATGTGCGCACGACGGTCAAGCGAAGTTCGATGGATCAATGATATTTAGCTCATGCCTCAACTCAATGAAACGCTTCTCATCCAAGGGCTTCGTGAAGATGTCCACCAATTGCTCCTTCGTGCCAATGAAGGATAGAACAATATCTCCGCGAGCAACGTGATCCCGAATGAAGTGGTTCCTTATCTCAATGTGCTTCGTCTTGCCATGGAGAACCGGATTGTATGCGATCTTGATGGCGCTCTCATTGTCACACAAAAGAGGGACCTTGCTATACTCAAGTCCATAATCCCGCAAGGTTTGCCTCATCCATAAGATTTGAGCACAACTACTCGCCGCGGCAACATACTCGGCTTCCGCGGTAGAGACGGAGACACAATTTTGCTTCTTCGAGGACCAACACACCAAAGATCTTCCAAGAAAGTGACAAGATCCGGATGTAGACTTCCTATCAACCTTGTCTCCGGCCCAATCGGAGTCGGTGAAGCCAACCAATGAGAAGTCCGTGTCCCTTGGGTACCATAGTCTGAAATTTGGGGTATCAACTAAATATCGAAAGATCCTCATCACCGCCATGATATGGCTTTCCTTCGGATTCGCTTGAAACCGTGCGCACATACCAACGCTCAACATAATGTCCGGACGAGAAGCACAAAGGTAAAGAAGCGAACCTATCATCGAACGGTAGAGCTTGGGGTCACCGCCTTGCCGGTCTCATCAAGGGAGAGTTGACACTTTAAGTGCATTGGGGTTCCTATACCGTCGGCCCCCTTCATATCGAAGCACTTGAGCATGTCTTTGAGATACTTTGCTTGATTGATGAAGGTGCCTTGTCGCATTTGCTTGATCTCGAACCCAAGGAAGTACTTGAGTTCCCCCATCATTGACATCTCAAACCTATTAGTCATCAACTTAGCAAACTCATCGTTAAACTTTGTGTTAGTAGAGCCAAATATGATGTCATCTACATGAATTTGGCATGTGAAGAGCTCCCCATTGACTTTCTTAGTAAAAAGAGTGGGATCGATTTTCCCCACTTCGAAACCACGGTCTTCAAGCAATTCCCTTAGGTGCTCATACCAAGTTCTAGGAGCTTGTTTGAGACCATATAGGGCCTTTTTGAGCTTGAAGACATGGTCCGGGAAATGGGGGTCCTCGAACCCTAGGGGTTGCTTCACATACACCTCCTCATGCAAAGGACCATTAAGAAAAGCACTCTTTACGTCCATTTGTTGGAGCTTGAAACCATGGTGAGCGGCAAAGGCCAAAAGGATACGGATGGACTCAAGCCTTGCAACGGGTGCAAAGGTTTTGCCGAAGTCCACGCCTTCTACTTGAGAATAGCCTTGTACCACCAATCTTGCTTTGTTGCGGATGACGACCGTGTTCATCTTGATTTTTCTTGAAGACCCATTTGGTGCCGATAACATTGCGGGAATGATCGCGTCGCTTCATGAGAGTCCACACATCATTCCTCTTGAAGTTGTTGAGTTCCTCTTTCATTGCTATCAACCAATCGGGATCTTCAAGTGCAGCGTTGACCTTGAGCGGTTCCACCATAGAGACAAAGGCATGGTGCTCACAAAAGTTTGCTAGTTGCCTCCGGGTAGTGACCTTGCTCTTTAGATCTCCAATGACATTGCGCAAAGAATGAGACTTGAGGCGCAAATGTCTTGTAGTAGTGTCTTCACGGCGAGTATCGGTCATTGGAATAGATTCTTGTGGGGCCCCTTGATCTTCATCATGGTTTGGGTCCTCGCCTTGACCATCATTGTTGTTGTAGGGAGCATCATCATCGTCATGAGAGCCGGATGACTCGGAGGAATTGGGAAAATTATTATCCAGAACATTTGTCCCCGAGACATCCGGTGTAGAACTTGAAGTTTGGCCTTGATCACTTTGTGGAGGTTGTTGTTGTAGAAGAGCTTGCGGTTGTTGTAGATGAGCTTGCGGTTGTTGTTGTTGTTGTTGTTGATGTCGAACTTGAGGTTGTTGTAGTGGTTGGCTTGCACTTGTTTGATCAATGGAAGAAGCTTGGCCTTGTGGTGTTGATGGCTCCACTTAGGTGGAACTTGGTGAAAGGACGAGATGTCGCCTAGAGGGGGGTGAATATGCGTTTAAAAAACTCTTACGGATTTGTCTTGTAAGAATGCGGAATTAAACTAATGTTTATTCTACAAGCACAAACCCTAAATATGCTAGGCTCACCTAAGTGTAACAATAACAACTGGAGCTAAGCAAGATAGGCACAAGATATATGTAGCACAACTGATAGCAAGATATATGTACTTCAAGCACGATGGCTATCACAAGGAAAGAAAGCTCGGGTATAGAAATAACCGAGGCACGCGGAGACGAGGATGTATTCTCGTGTTCCCTTCCTTTGCAAGAAGGTACGTCACGTTTGGAGGAGTGGAGGTCCCACGAAGGATTCCCCAACGCCACGAAGGCTCGCCCTATTCTCTGAACCAAACCCATGAAGGATAATGGCCCTTTCCTCATGGTTAGCTTTTCCTCCACTCCGGAGATGGCAAGCTCCACAACCACTTCACAAGCTCCACGAAGGAGAAGCCCGGGCCTCTTCACAATCTTCCTTGAAGAGATCACCGGAGCACCAACCGCCAAGCCAACTAGGAGGTCTCCCTCCAAGAGTAACAAGCTCACGGTCTCTCACTCGAACTAATCATGGTGGAGAGCTCAACACTATGCAATGATGCAAAGCAAGAACACTAGAGGTGTTCAAATCCCTCACACTCAAATCCCACCAAAGAAACAAATGCTAGGATGAGATTAGAGAGGAAGAACAAAGAGGAAATCAACAAATGACTCCAAGATCTAGATCCAAAGGGTTCCCCTCACTTAGAGGAGAGATGGATTGGTGGGGATTGTAGATCTAGATCTCCTCTCTTAGATCCCTCAAGAAGGAGCAAGAATCATGGGGGAATCAAGAGAGAGGGCAAGTTCTTCAAAGTCAACAATGGAGGAGAGAGAGTGGAAGAACTTATTCAGCCCAAGGTGGAAGAAGGGCTATTTATAGCCCAAGAGCAAATAAAACCGTTGGGGAAAAGTTGGGCTGAGTCAGCCGTCGAAGAGGCCGATCTACCGGGCCTAGGGCCGGGCCGTCCGATGCAGGACCCGGTCAGACCGGGCCACAGACTGGACCAGCCGGTCCAAACTAGACCAGGCGCCGGGTCGTGACCGGTGCGGGTCTTTGCGCGCAGAACCTACGGCAGGGAGGCCGGTCCACCGCCCGGTCAGACCGGACGAGGGGCCGGACCTGGCCAATCCAAACCGGGCATGTGACCGAGTCATGACCGGGACACTTATGTGTCTTACAGTACATGGCCCGGTTGGCACCAGTCCACGGGCCGGTTTGAACTGGGCCAGCCGGTGGGACGGCCGGTCACGCTGGGTGAGAAACCGGGCCAGCAGGAAAAACATGTTATACAAAAACTGTGATAACTTTTGTGTCCGGACCCCGATTGTCATGAAACCAATTTTGTTGGAAAGATAACGACGAATATGGAGACTCCTCACAGGATATTTTTTAGATGTTTTTAGAGAGGAAGTCTCCCACCGTCAAGAAACGGTGAAGACGTCCAAACTCGAAAACGCAATAGAAGATGCATGCGGATTCCGTTTTCAATGAACTTGGGCTTGTTGTAAAGCTAGCAACAAGCTCAAGAACCTCTCACAGAGAAGCACCAAGAAGCAATAGTGATATGCAAAGTATGCAAAGGATTGAGCTCCCTAAGACGATGTGATCAAGTTACCCAACCGAAAGCCCCTCTTGATAGTGCGGGTATCTATCCTATAACCCGGTCTCCCAACAACTACCTTGAGACCGGTAAAAGGAAAACCTAGCAAGACCATACCTTTGCCTTGCGCATCCCGCTTCATATTGATGATAACTCTTCAAGATCCACTCAAGCCGGAATGCCTCACTTGATCATTGTTGCTTCGTGAAGACTCACAAATCCTCCCCCATACACTATGAGTGGAAAGCTCCATTGATGCACATCTTCACATGTCCATTATCACCAAATGGACGGCAAGCTTCAAGCATATGATCCTCTCGAGATGCTCAACTTGAACTTGCCTAACTCAACCTTGATGACGATCACAACTTGATGTCATCCTCTCATGGGCTATGATACGTCTCCAACGTATCTATAATTTCTGATGTTCCATGCTAGTTTTATGACAATACCTACATGTTTTGCTCACACTTTATAATGTTTTTATGCATTTTCCGGAACTAACCTATTAACAAGATGCCGAAGTGCCGCTTCTGTTTTCTGCTGTTTTGGTTCCGGAAAGGCTGTTCGGGCAATATTCTCGGAATTTGACGAAACGAAAGCCAAATATCTTAATTCACCGAGACGGACCAGAACACCGAAGGGGAGCCGGAGAGGAGGCCCAGGGGCCCCAGACCATAGGGCTGCGCGGCCTCCACCCTGGCCGCGCCGGCCTATGGGGAGGGAGCCCTGGCGCCCTTCCGACTCCGCCTCTTCGCCTATTTAAGCCTTCGTGACCTAAAACTTCGACACCGATTGACAAAACTCCAGAAAGACTCCAGGGACGCCGCCGCCATCGTGAAGCCAAGATTCGGGGGACAGAAGTCTCTGTTCCGGCACGCCGCCGGGACGGGGAATTGCCCCCGGAAGGCATCTCCATCGACACCACCGCCATCTTCATCAACGCTGCTGTCTCCTATGATGAGGAGGGAGTAGTTCTCCCCCGAGGCTAAGGGCTGTACCGTAGCTATGTGGTTCATCTCTCTCTCTCTCTCTCATGTGATCTTTATGTGATCATGAGCTTTGTGATCTAGTTGAATATCATCTATGTGCTACTCTAGTGATGTTATTAAAGTAGTCTATTCCTCCTCCATGATGTAATGTTGACAGTGTGTGCATCATGTAGTACTTGGTATAAGATATGATTGTGATCTCTTGTAGATTATGAAGTTAACTATTACTATGATAGTATTGATGCAATCTATTCCCCCTGTCCTAGCCTGACGGTGACAGTGTGCATGCTATGTTAGTACTCGGTATAATTGCAACGGTCTATTATGCACTCTAAGGTTACTTAAATATGAACACCGAATGTTGTGGAGCTTGTTAACTCCGGCTTGAGGGAGCTCTTGTAGCCCTACACAATGAATGGTGTTTGTCATCCAACAAGAGAGTGTAGAGAAAGTAGTATTTGTTTATTCAGTTATGTGATCAATGTTGAGAGTGTCCACTAATGAAAGTATGATCCCTAGGCCTTATTTCCGAATATCGAAACTCCGTTTACTTACTGTTCTGTTACATGTTTACTTGCTGCCATATTTTATTCAGATTGTTATTATCACTCATATTCATCCATATCACTTGCATCTCACTATCTCTTCGTCGAACTAGTGCACCTATACATCTGACAAGTGTATTAGGTGTGTTGGGGACACAAGAGACTTCTTGTATCGTAATTGCAGGGTTGCTTGAGAGGGATATCTTTGACCTCTACCTCCCTGAGTTCGATAAACCTTGGGTGATTCACTTAAGGGAAACTTGTCGTCGTTCTACAAACCTCTGCTCTTGGAGGCCCAACACTGTCTACAGTGAATAGAAGCGTGTGTAGACATCAAGCTATTTTCTCGGCGCCGTTGTCTGGGAACGAAGAAAAGCTACACCACAGAGATTTCTACCTCCCACGTCAACCACGCGCCGCCTGTGGACAGCAAGCTATTTTCCGGCGCCGTTGCCGGGAGGTAAGGTAAAAGGTATTCACATCCTCCGACTACTAAGCTATTTCCTAGCACTCGTTGCCGTGTGTGAGTGCTCGAAGCTATTTCCTTTAGATCCTGCAATTGCATCTTTTTGTTTCTTGTTTACACTAGTTAGGCTTAATGGAAAACAACAAAAATATAAGAGATCTTTATAGTATTTATCTTGAGTTAGGACATGAGGTGTTTGAAGAGAAAATTAAAAAACCTATGGAACTTTATATGCATGATAATGCCAATGTTATTAGTATGAATGCTTTGAACACCATTGTTGCTAATGCTATGGAAAATTCTAAGCTTGGGGAAGCTGGTTTTGATGAGCATGACATTTTTAGTCCCCCAAGTTTTGTGGAGAAAATTTTCTTTGATGATACTTTGCCTCCCATTTATGATGATTATAATGATAGTGGAATTTTGGTGCCACCTACTATGGAGGATAAAGCTTATTATGATTATACTATGCCTCCTATATTTGATGATGAGAATAATAATGATAGCTACTTTGTTGAATTTGCTCCCACTACAATTAATAAGAATGACTATGCTTATGTTGGGAGTAGTAATTATTTTATGCATGAGACTCATGATAAGAATGCTTTATGTGATAGTTATATTGTTGAGTTTGTTCATGATGCCACTGAAAGTTATTATGAGAGAGGGAAACATGGTTATATACATCTTAATAATATTAAGTTTCCCCTCTTTATGTTGAGAATCTTGAAGTTGCGCTTGTGTTGCCTTCCCATGCTTATTGCATTATGCTTACATGACTTGTTTATTTACAAGATTCCTATGCATAGGAAGTGGGTTAGGCTTAAATTTGTTTCATACTTGCTTTTTGATGCTCTCTTTGCTTCAACTCTTATTTCTTGCGAGTGCATCATTAAAATTGCTGAGCCCATCTTAATGGCTATAAAGAAAGCACTTCTTGGGAGATAACCCATGCTTTTATTTTGCTACTGTTTTGTTGTGTCTTGGAAGTTGTTACTACTGTAGCAACCTCTCCTTATATTTATTTTATTGCATTGTTGTGCCAAGTAAAGTCTTTGATAGTAAGGTTGATACTAGAATTGGATTACTGCGCAGAAACAGATTTCTTACTGTCACGAAATTGAGCAGCCCCTTCTGTAGGAAATTTAGAAAAATCTGCCAATTTACGTGCGTGATCCTCAGATATGTACGCAACTTTCATTCAATTTGAGCATTTTCATCTGAGCAAGTTAAGTGCCCCTGAAAAATTCGTCTTTACGGACTGTTCTGTTTTGACAGATTCTACCTTTTATTTCGCATTGCCTGTTTTGCTATGTTTGATGGATTTTTTTGTTCCATTAACTTTCAGTAGCTTTGTGCATTGTCCAGAAGTGTTAAGAATGATTATGTCACCTCTGAATATATGAATTTTCAATTATGCACTAACCCTCTAATGAGTTTGTTTTGAGTTTGGTGTGGAGGAAGTTTTCAAGGGTCAAGAGAGGAGGATGATACAATATGATCAAGAAGAGTGAAAAGTCTAAGCTTGGGGATGCCCCCGTGGTTCATCCCTGCATATTTCAAGAAGACTCAAGCATCTAAGCTTGGGGATGCCCAAGGCATCCCCTTCTTCATCGACAACTTATCAGGTCACCTCTAGTGAAACTATATTTTTATTCCGTCACATCTTATGTACTTTACTTGGAGCGTTTGTGTGCTTTTATTTTCGTTTTGTTATTTTCATTCTCTGAATAAATTCATGCTTGTGTGGGAGAGAGACACGCTCCGCTCGTTCATATGAACACTGGTGTTCTTAGTTTTAATTTTAATGTTCATGGCGAAAGTTAAAAGCTACTGCATTTATTGCTATTTGGTTGGAAACAGGAAATGCTTCATGTGGTAACGGGTATATTGTCTTGAATAATTTGATACTTGGCAATTGTTTTGCTCAATAGATCATGTTTAAGCTCTTGTATCATGTACTTTGCACCTATTAATGAAGAACTACCATAGAGCTTGTTGAAATTTGGTTTGCATGATTGGTCTCTCTAAAGTTTAGATATTTTCTGGTGAAGTGTTTGAACAACAAGGAAGACAGTGTAGAGTCTTATAATGCTTGCAATATGTTCTTATGTAAGTTTTGCTGTACCGGTTCATACTTGTGTTTGCTTCAAACAACCTTGCTAGCCAAAGCCTTGTACTGAGAGGGAATACTTCTCGTGCATCCAAATCCTTGAGCCAAAAAAAAACTATGCCATTTGTGTCCACCATACCTACCTACTACATGGTATTTCTCTGTCATTCCAAAGTAAATTACTTGAGTGCTACCTTTAAAACTTCATTCCTTGTATTTGCAATACATAGCTCATGGGAAAACAGCCTTAAAAACTATTGTGGTATTGAATATGTTACTTATGTATCTTATTTCTTATAAGTTGCTTGTTGAGCGGTAACCATGTTTCTGGGGACGCCACCAACTATTACACCTTTGTTGAATATCATGTGAGTTGCTATGCATGTTCGTCTTATCTGAAGTAAGGGTGATTTATCATGATCAAATGGTTTGAGTATGCATATTGTTAGAGAAAAACATTGGGCCGCTAACTAAAGCCATGAATCATGGTGGAAGTTTCAGTTTGGACATCAATCCTCAATTTCTTATGAGAATGTTATCTGTTGTTGAATGCTTATGCATTAAAGAGGAGTCCATTATCTGTTGTCTATGTTGTCCCGGTATGGATGTCTAAGTTGAGAATAATCAAAAACGAGAAATCAAATGCGATCTTTCTCCTTAGACCTTTGTACAAGGCGGCATAGAGGTACCCCTTTGTGACACTTGGTTGAAACATATGTTATGCAATGATAATCCATGTAAATCCAAGCTAATTAGGACAAGGTGCGAGCACTATTGGTAATCTATGCATGAGGCTTGCAACTTATAGGATATCTTATACATAACACATATGCTTTATTACTACCGTTGACAAAATTGTTTCTATTTTTTCAGAATGAAAAGCTCTAGCACAAAAATAGTAACCCATGCTTCCCTCTTCGAAGGGCCATTCTTCTACTTTTATGTTGAGTCAGTTTACCTATTTCTTTCTATCTTAGAAGCAAGCACTTGTGTCAACTGTGTGCATTGATTCCTACATATTTGCTTATTTGCATCCATCATATTACTTTGTGTTGACAATTATCCATGAGATATACATGTTGAAGTTGAAAGCAACCGCTGAAACTTATATCTTCCTTTGTGTTGCTTCAAAACCTTCTACTAAGAATTTATTGCTTTATGAGTTAACTCTTATGCAAGACTTATTGATGCTTGTCTTGAAAGTACTATTCATAAAAAGTCTTTGCTATATGATTCAGTTGTTTAGTCATTATCTTTACCATTGCTTTGAATCACTTCATTCATCTCATATGCTTTACAATAGTACTGATCAAGATTATGATAGTAGCATGTCACTTCAGAAATTATCCTTGTTATCGTTTACCTACTCGAGGGCGAGTAGGAACTAAGCTTGGGGATGCTTGATACGTCTCCAACGTATCTATAATTTCTGATGTTTCATGCTAGTTTTATGACAATACCTACATGTTTTGCTCACACTTTATAATGTTTTATGCATTTTCCGGAACAACAAGATGCCGAAGTGCCAGTTCCTGTTTTCTGCTGTTTTTGGTTCCAGAAAGGCTGTTCGGGCAATATTCTCGGAATTCGACGAAACGAAAGCCAAATATCTTAATTCACCGAGACGGACCAGAACACCGAAGGGGAGCCGGAGAGGAGGCCCAGGGGCCCCAGAACATAGGGCCGCGCGGGCTCCACCCTGGCCACGCCGGCCTATGGGGAGGGAGCCCTGGCGCCCTTCCGACTCCGCCTCTTCGCCTATTTAAGCCTTCGTGACCTAAAACTTCGACACCGATTGACGAAACTCCAGAAAGACTCCAGGGCCGCCGCCGCCATCGCGAAGCCAAGATTCGGGGGACAGAAGTCTCTGTTCCGGCACGCCGCCGGGACGGGGAAATGCCCCCGGAAGGCATCTCCATCGACACCACCGCCATCTTCATCAATGCTGCTGTCTCCTATGATGAGGAGGGAGTAGTTCTCCCCCGAGGCTAAGGGCTGTACCGTAGCTATGTGGTTCATCTCTCTCTCTCATGTGATCTTTATATGATCATGAGCTTTGTGATATAGTTGAATATCATCTATGTGCTACTCTAGTGATGTTATTAAAGTAGTCTATTCCTCCTCCATGATGTAATGTTGACAGTGTGTGCATCATGTAGTACTTGGTATAAGCTATGATTGTGATCTCTTGTAGATTATGAAGTTAACTATTACTATGATAGTATTGATGCGATCTATTCCCCCTTTCATAGCCTGACGGTGACGAGTGTGCATGCTATGTTAGTACTCGGTATAATTGCAACGGTCTATTATGCACTCTAAGGTTACTTAAATATGAACACCGAATGTTGTGGAGCTTGTTAACTCCGGCTTGAGGGAGCTCTTGTAGCCCTACACAATGAATGGTGTTTGTCATCCAACAAGAGAGTGTAGAGAAAGTAGTATTTGTTTATTCAGTTATGTGATCAATGTTGAGAGTGTCCACTAGTGAAAGTATGATCCCTATGCCTTGTTTCCGAATATCGAAACTCCGTTTACTTACTGTTCTGTTACATGTTTACTTGCTGCCATATTTTATTCAGATTTTTATTACCACTCATATTCATCCATATCACTTGCATCTCACTATCTCTTCGCCGAACTAGTGCACCTATACATCTGACAAGTGTATTAGGTGTGTTGGGGACACAAGAGACTTCTTGTATCGTAATTGCAGAGTTGCTTGAGAGGGATATCTTTGACCTCTACCTCCCTGAGTTCGATAAACCTTGGGTGATTCACTTAAGGGAAACTTGCTGCTGTTCTACAAACCTCTGCTCTTGGAGGCCCAACACTGTCTACAGGAATAGAAGCGTGCGTAGACATCAGGCTATATGAGATCTCACTTTTGATGCATGCCCATGGAAAGATACCATGTGACTTCACGTGGCACATTCTTCATGCTTCATGTGTTGACCAAACTTGAATCTATTCTTCACTCTTTGTATTGGTCAACCTTGTATCTTCTCATGCTCTATCATACTATCTTGATCGATAATCTTGATGCCAATACACAAGGTGTATCTTTATCTTCATGCATGGCATCCATACTTGAATCCAACACATGGAATACAAGTAGTACCTATGGAATATTCCTTCATATAAACTCAATGAAAACATTAGTCCATAGGGGTTGTCATTAATTACCAAAACCACACATAGGGGAAATGTACCCTTACACTTGGTCCTTCCCCGGTACTCATAGAAGGTAGCTCTTGAGGCCGGCGAATGCCAACACCCATTCTTCCTACGGCATTGATGCGTGCAGTTGACACACGTCCGTTGGGAACCCCAAGAGGAAGGTGTGATGCAGACAGTAGCAAGTTTTCCCTCAGAAAGAAACCAAGGTTTATCGAACCAGGAGGAGCCAAGAAGCACGTTGAAGGTTGATGGTGGCGGAATGTAATGCGGCGCAACACCAGGGATTCCGGCGCCAACGTGGAACTCGCACAACACAACCAAAGTACTTTGCCCCAACGAAACAGGTGAGGTTGTCAATCTCACCGGCTTGCTGTAACAAAGGATTAACCGTATTGTGTGGAAGATGATTGTTTGCGGAAAACAAGTAAACAAGTATTGCAGTAGATTGTATGCGATGTAAAGAATAGGACCGGGGTCCACAGTTCACTAGAGGTGTCTCTCCCATAAGATAAAAGCATGTTGGGTGAACAAATTACGATCGGGCAATTGACAAATAGAGAGGGCATAACAATGCACATACATGATATGATAAATATAGTGAGATTTAATTGGGCATTACGACAAAGTACATAGACCGCTATCCAACATGCATCTATGCCTAAAAAGTCCACCTTGAGGTTATCATCCGAACCCCTTCCAGTATTAAGTTGCAAAACAACGATACAATTGCATTAAGTATGGTGCGTAATGTAATCAATAACTACATCCTTAGACATAGCATCAATGTTTTATCCCTAGTGGCAACATCACATCCACAACCTTAGAACTTTCCGTCAGTGTCCCGCATTTAATGGAGGCATGAACCCACTATCGAGCATAAATACTCCCTCTTGGAGTTAAGAGCAAAAACTTGGCCGAGCCTCTACTAATAACGGAGAGCATGCAAGATCATAAACAACACATAGGTAATAACTTGATAATTAACATAACATAGTATTCTCTATCCATCGGATCCCGACAAACACAACATATAGTATTACGGATAGATGATCTTGATCATGTTAGGCAGCTCACAAGATCCGACAATGAAGCACAATGAGGAGAAGACAACCATCTAGCTACTGCTATGGACCCATAGTCCAGGGGTGAACTACTCACTCATCACTCCGGAGGCGACCATGGCGGTGAAGAGTCCTCCGGGAGATGAATCCCCTCTCCGGCAGGTGCCGGAGGAGATCTCCGGAATCCCCGAGATGGGATTGGCGGCGGCGGCGGCGTCTCAGTAAGGTTTTCCGTATCGTGGCTCTCGGTACTGGGGGTTTCGCGACGAAGGCTTTAAGTAGGCGGAAGGGCAACGCGGGGGGCCACTTGAGGGCCCCACACGCTAGGGCCGCGCGGCCAAGACCTGGGCCGCGCCGCCCTAGTGTGGCGGCGCCTCATGGCCCCACTTCCTTTCCCCCTCGGTCTTCTGGAAGCTTCGTGGCAAAATAGGACCCTGGGCGTTGATTTCGTCCAATTCCGAGAATATTTCTTTACTAGGATTTCGAAACCAAAAACAGCAGAAAACAAGAATCGGCTCTTCGGCATCTCGTTAATAGGTTAGTGCCGGAAAATGCATAAATACGACATATAATATGTATAAAACATGTAGATATCATCAATAATGTAGCATGGAACATAAGAAATTATCAATACGTCGGAGACGTATCAGCATCCCCAAGCTTAGTTCTGCTCGTCCCGAGCAGGTAAACGATAACAAAGATAATTTCTGGAGTGACATGCCATCATAATCTTGATCATACTATTGTAAACATATGTAATGAATGCATCGATCAAAACAATGGTAATGACATGAGTAAACAAACCGAATCATAAAGCAAAGACTTTTCATGAATAGTACTTAAAGACAAGCATCAATAAGTCTTGCATAAGAGTTAACTCATAAAGCAATAAATCAAAGTAAAGGTATTGAAGCAACACAAAGGAAGATTAAGTTTCAGCGGTTGCTTTCAACTTGTAACATGTATATCTCATGGATAATTGTCAACATAGAGTAATATAATAAGTGCAATATGCAAGTATGTAGGAATCAATGCACAGTTCACACAAGTGTTTGCTTCTTGAGGTGGAGAGAAATAGGTGAACTGACTCAACATAAAAGTAAAAAAATGGTCCTTCAAAGAGGAAAGCATCGATTGCTATATTTGTGCTGGAGCTTTTATTTTGAAAACATGAAACAATTTTGTCAACGGTAGTAATAAAGCATATGAGTTATGTAAATTATATCTTACAAGTTGCAAGCCTCATGCATAGTATACTAATAGTGCCCGCACCTTGTCCTAATTAGCTTGGACTACCGGATCATCGCAATACACATGTTTTAACCAAGTGTCACAATGGGGTACCTCCATGCCGCCTGTACAAAGGTCTAAGGAGAAAGCTCGCATTTTGGATTTCTCGCTTTTGATTATTCTCAACTTAGACATCCATACCGGGACAACAAAGCATGTAGCAACAATTAGTATTCTCATATGAGATTGAGGATATATGTCCAAAACTGAAACTTCCACCATGATTCATGGCTTCAGTTAGCGGCCCAATGTTCTTCTCTAACAATATGCATGCTCCAACCATTAAGGTGGTAGATCTCTCTTACTTCAGACAAGACGGACATGCATAGCAACTCACATGATATTCAACCAAGAGTTGATGGCGTCCCCAGGAACATGGTTATCGCACAACAAGCAACTTAATAAGAGATAAAGTGCATAAGTACATATTCAATACCACAATAGTTTTTAAGCTATTTGTCCCATGAGCTATATATTGTAAAGGCGAATGATGGCATTTTAAAGGTAGCACTCAAGCAATTTACTTTGGAATGGCGGAGAAATACCATGTAGTAGGTAGGTATAGTGGACACAAATGGCATAGTGGTTGGCTCAAGGATTTTGGATGCATGAGAAGTATTCCCTCTCGATACAAAGTTTAGGCTAGCAAGGTTATTTTGAAACAAACACAAGGATGAACGGTGCAGCAAAACTCACATAAAAGACATATTGTAAACATTATAAGACTCTACACCTTCTTCCTTGTTGTTCAAAACTCAATACTAGGCATTATCTATACTTTAGAGAGACCAAATATGCAAACCAAATTAGCAAGCTCTAGGTGTTTCTTCATTAATGGGTGCAAAGTATATGATGCAAGAGCTTAAACATGAGCACAACAATTGCCAAGTATCAAATTATTCAAGACATTTTAGAATTACTACATGTAGCATTTCCCGATTCCAACCATATAACAATTTAACGAAGAAAATTCAACCTTCGCCATGAATACTATGAGTAAAGCCTAAGGACATATTTGTCCATATGCAACAGACGGAGCGTGTCTCTCTCCCACACAATGAATGCTAGGATCCATTTTATTCAAACAAAAACAAAAACAAACCGACGCTCCAAGTAAAGTACATAAGATGTGATGGAATAAAAATATAGTTTCGGGGGAGGAACTCCGATAATGTTGTCGATGAAGAAGGGGATGCCTTGGGCATCCCCAAGCTTAGACGCTTGAGTCTTCTTAAAATATGCAGGGGTGAACCATGGGGGCATCCCCAAGCTTAGAGCTTTCACTCTCCTTGATCATATTGTATCATACTCCTCTCCTGATCCTTGAAAACTTCCTCCACACCAAACTCGAAACAACTCATTAGAGGGTTAGTGGACAATAAAAATTAACATGTTCAGAGGTGACACAATCATTCTTAATACTTCTGGACATTGCATAAAGCTACTGGACATTAATGGATCTAAGAAATTCATCCAACATAGCAAAAGAGGCAATGCGAAATAAAAGGCAGAATCCGTCAAAACAGAACAGTCCGTAAAGATGGATTTT
>NC_061509.1:208096581-208151593 GCF_022539505.1 Lolium rigidum
ATTTTTCATATCTAAAATCAACATTAGATAGGCAAAGTTGCTGTGCTTCCGTCCTTTGTATTAATATAAAAATTGATATGTAACAATGTATAGAATTAAAAATAATAATTCATGTCAATATCCACAATTCCATAAGAATGGAAAATATTTATTGCCCATTCTGATTCAACTCATGATATAGAATAAATATAACTTTATGGATGCAACGCTACAAATGCCTGTTTTTTATGTTTCTAAGAGCTTTTCAGTATTACAATAGTGTTATTTATTTCATTATTATTACATTCGAAACTGATAGCCGCGAATGACAAATGAATAAGGTGAATCTGTAATATAAAGCAGAAATACGAAGTCTCTTCATTTACAGGCTAGGGTGCTTTTGATCGAATTCATGAGACAAATATGGCGCATCATGTAGAGGTAGTCCGATCTCAATTTCTAAGTACTCAAATGTTTCTGCTTCAAATGTCTCAACCTTTTTTGTAAGAAGTACTGATGCGTCCATGTTTTGCAACATCCACATGTGAGTAGCATTTGGGATATGCCTTTTCTTTGCATTTGGATAGTTGTGCCATATTCTGTATAAATATTTATTACACAATATGTCATAAATCATTTTTAGGTTGTGCCATACTTCTCCAAGGTAGTTATATTACTATATTAATTGCTTTTTATTGCACTATACTTATTATTAGATTACAAACAATTTGGTCAAAGTATAGACTGGATGAGAGAGTTTCAAGTCCAGAAAAATAGCAACAGTTGCTAACTTGAGGTACTCGTTTTATGTTGCAGGACTAGTTGTCAATTAAGATCCCAGCGTACCACATTGTCGTTCGTCGCTGTGGCACAGGTGCTTCTAATCACACACATAATAAGAGATTGGAGTGGTTGGCATCTTAAAATCCCTATTAGCCACTGTGACCAGGCCTAGCATGTTTGTTGTTTAATCAGTTGTTAGTAGAGTAGTAGTAGCAAGTTTGCCAAGCCACAAGGCATACCTGTACGTGCATCTATCATTAGTAGTAAGTTTGTTGTTAGTGAAACTGTAAAGAGCAGATCGATCAGCACCTGCAAGGCCGCAGAAGATAGACTGCCGTGTACATGTACGAGCTGCAGCTGAAGAATGTCAGATAACACGGCTGAAATTCTCAGCCTCCACCTGCCAAGTGTTCACACCTAGATATTGCACGTGAGAAACTCACTACTAAATAAGCTCCCATTATGCACACTAGCAAACCTTGAGCTGCCCACTACTTTTGAGTTCAGTGTGTGCTAGACGTGTAAAGCAGCTCTGGGTAGTAGAGCTGTCAGTTTTTAGCCACTAAATGTTCTTTCATAGCTGAAAATTATAAAAACCTTATTTCATAATAAGTGATTAGGTGTGCCCATCTTGAACAATTTCATCAAGGTAAGATCAGACTCTGTTGATTTTTCGCAATTTTCAGGCCCAATGACTGTCACTAAGTTGTTCTAGTGAGAACAAAGATTTGCACTTCACAAGTATCCATAGTAATTCTGATGCTAAGATTTAGCTAGAAATAGTCAATGCAGTCAGCTTCTAGAAGGAACTATCACTTGCCGTTTAAACATGCAGTTTAATTTGAATACCAGATGCTGACTCAGATGCCCCAAATGGCAATCTATGCAATTATGAGTTGGAAAGTTGTAACATACATAAATAAAATTCAAAGAATATGTTATTATAAAATTTCGTCATTATAGTTAGATGTTACACATGCTCAATTATATCTGATGTTACTTCACTATAACTGAATGAACAATTCTTAACTTCAAAATAACATAACCAGAACAAGGTTCATGTACGCTTGCATATATTTGCGTTATGTTATATAAGGTTATGACACGCAAACAGGAGAAATTTATTTGAGGCTCAGAGATAGCTAAATTATGTTCTAGTTGTTAGTCCATATGTAGTACGCAAGAGGTACTAAGCTCGTTTGAGCATAGCATATATGTTTGTCAATAGCTTGGGGCATGGGATTAACGAAACAGGTTCTAGTAGATGACACTATTAGTGCTCAAACTATCACCCAAATGGGCCGGTAATTGAATACCATGCTGAGATATAGTGCAACAAACATGGGCAGTATCTGCTTAGACAAATGAATCATTTTCATCATATATAATTTTTTTTCTGAGACGCCAAATGCCATTTGTATTCCTCGAAAAATCAAACCTTCTAGAAGATTCATCAAAGTTAGATACACAACAAGCAAGAGGCTATATCACGAACACTCAGTCAAATTGTCGTCAGTTGAGAGACGCAAGGGACTTGCCGAATACGCTCAGTCTGGCACCAATTCTCTACTTGTCGACAGCAACAGTCCTTCTGCTTTCATATGGAAAAGGATAGATGTTGAAATTCAGAATGAGCAAACTATTTGTTTTCTTGTCAATTACCTATTAGTTATGCCAAGTATATTATAAAAAGTCCCTAGAAATACAAATAATGTTGCTAGACAGTCTATTAGTGCCATTTTCTCATGTCAACAAGGAAACTCCTGAATAAGATGCGCTTGTAGGCAAGAGCATGGCATATTAAACACTAAAAATAAATCTGGTTCATCTCTAAGAGATCGAGTATGCGTTATTAATCAGATTATTATGCCAAGATACTAATATAGATAATTCTGATGGCTCCATTCTCAGGCTGTGCTGGATAATTAGGCACAATTTCCATGATAATTCCAGAATATAAAGCATGACAAAGTAACTACTAACATGTGAAACTGAACAGGATGCAGTGATCAACATGAATGCAGCAGCAACGGTGTTAACATCTGCCGTCGAGACCGAGATCGCACGTGGCCGATCTGGTGGTGGTGGCGGTGGAGTGTGTGTAGCATGCGCAGCAGTGTTGCTGATGACAACGCAGCTGACGACGGGGACGCCGTCTACTTCGACCCGTCGTCCCCGTCGTCAACAACGTTGTCATCAACAACGTTACTGCTGCGACATCGTCTGCTACACCTCCACCGCCACCACCACCAGATCGGTACGTGCGACATATCTCGATCTGTTTAGCGATGGATGTTGTACCGTTTGCTTTGCTACTGTTCATGTTGATCACTGCATCTAGTATGTTCGAGTTTCACATGTTAGTAGTTACTTTTGTCATGCTTTATATTCTGGAATTAATCATGGAAATTGTGCCTAATTATCCAACACAACCTGGGGGGATAGATCCATCAGTGCACATCATATTAGTATCTTAATAATATCTGATTATCTTACTAGATAAGGAACATTGCATGCCATTCGGTCTCTTAGGATTGAACCAGATTTATTTTTTAGTGTTTAATGTATGCCATGCTCTTACAACGCATCTTATTCAGGAGTTTCCTTGTTGACTTGTGAAGAGAAGTCATTAAAGAAAAACATCTCACTAATAGGCTGTCTAACTACCTTGCCCTTTCAACGATATTTGAAGTATTTCTAGGGACTTTATAATATACTTGGCATAATATTGATGTCAACAACAATAGGTGAATGACAAGAAACAATGGTTTATCATTCTGAACCTTCAACCTGCACTATCAGCTTCCATGAGAAAAGTGTCTGGGAGGTTCTTGCTGTCGACAAGTAGAAGATTGGTCTGAACTGAAGCGTATTCAGTGTTCTGCATCTCTCAACTGACGACAATTTTGATTTTTTGAGTGTTCGTGATATTGATTACTTAACCCTTCTTGCTTGTTGTGGGGTATCTAACCTTTTAGATGAATCTCTAGAAGGTTTGATTTCGAATACAAATGGCATTTGAGATCTCAGGAAAAAAAAATCATATCTTAGGTATGAGTATATATGATTAATGATTCATTTGGCAGATACCTTATGTTGTTGCACTATAATCTCAGCATGATATGATGTGTTCTGCATTATCTTATTATCCTTATAGTCTGATGTTTTATCATTCCAATTACTGTTATTTGGAGTACATGATAGTTTGAAGCACTAATAGTGTCATCATTACTAGAACCTGTTTCGTTGTCCATGCCCCAAGTAGTAGCGACGACAAGCATATATGCTATGCTCAAAACGAGGCTTATCGTTCTCGTTGCCTCTTATAAGGTACTACATATGGACTAACAACTAGAACACATAATTTACAATGGAGGTAGCTATCTCTGAACCTCAAATAAATTTCTCCCTGTTTTGCGATGATATGGTATATATGACAACACTGGACCTGGAAACCATAATTCTTTAAGCGTACATGAAATTGTTCTGGTTATGTTATTTTGAAGTTAAGGATTGTTCATTCAGTTATAGTGAGTAACATCAGATATAGTGAGCAATGTGTAACATCTAACCTATAATGTTAGTTGAATTTTATAACCTGCTATGTTCTTTGAACTTTGACATGTATGTTACATGTTTCAACTCTGGTGCATAGATTGCCATTTGGGGCATCTGAGTCAGCATCTGGTGATTCAAATTAGAGCTGCATGTTTAAACGGTATATGCATCTAGGTGATGGATTCTTCTAGAGAGCTGACTGCATTGACATTGGCTTCTAGCTAGCCTGATGGAAATCTTTCCCAAGTCTTATATCAGAATTACTATGGATACTTGAACTGGAAGTGCTGAGTATAAAGGAGGCTGTTCAATACCAAATCTTTGTTCTCACTAGAACAACTTAGTGACAGTCATTGGGCTGGTACTGAAAAAATCAACAGAGATCTGATCTTACCTTGATGAAATTGTTCTATAAGATGGGCACACTATTTGCTTATTATGAAACTCTCTTTGGGTTTACATAATTTACTTCAGCTTATGAAAGAACATTTAGTAACTAAAAACTGACAGCTCTACTACTTAGAGCTGGTGTTTCTCACACACGTCTAGTGGACACACACTGAACTCAAAGGTAGAACTGAGTGAACTCAAAGGTAGAACTGAGTGACACAAGTACTTTGGAGCAGCTCAAAGTTGCTGCGTTTTCTCTCTACTACTTGGTTACTGCTTAGTGTTCTGGACTGATACATATGGGGCTTATTTATACTAGTAGTGAGTTTCATAGAACAGCTCACGTACAACTATCCTAGGTGTGAACACTTGACTAGTGGAAGCTGAGAATTTCAGCCGTTATTCTCTGCTACCCTATCCTGACATTCTTCAGCTTATCACTGCAGCTTATCACCTTCCATCTTTGGCAGTCTATCTTCTGCAGCCTTGCAGGTTCTTGTTTGCTTCGTGCCCACTTGCTCTTCCTAGAAGTTTCACACTAACAACAAACTACTACTAGTAGTAGATGCACGTACAGGTGCATGCCTTATTTGTGGCTAAGCAAACTTGCTACTACTACTCTACTAGCAACTGATTAAACAACAAAAACATGCTAGGACTTTGGTCACAGTGAAGCTAATAGGGGTTTAAGATACCAACCATAATCTGCTATTATGTGTGTGATTAGAGCACCTGTGCCAATCACAGCGACGAACGACATGTGTTTTCCTGCCAGTGCTGGGATCTTAATTGACAGTCTGCCTGAGACTGTCCTGCAACATAAAAACGAGTACCTTCAGAACCAAGAGTTAGCAACTGTTATATTTTCTGGACTTGAACTCTCGTCATCTTGAGTCTATACTTTGACCAAATTGTTTGTAATCCTAGATAATAATAAGTATAGTGCAATAAAAAACAATTAATAGTAATATAACTACCTTGGAGAATATGTACTAACCTAAAATGATTTATGACATATTGTGCTAATAAACATTTATACACAGGATATGGCACAATTTGTCCAAATGCAAAAGAAAAGGCATATCCCAAGCTCTTGCTCACATGTGGATGTTGCAAAACACCATGGCAGGATCAGTTAGTAACGTACATGTACATCGAGCTGTCCTGATCCTCTTCATTGTCCACTTCTTACAAAAAAAAAAAGGTTG
Source organism: Lolium rigidum (assembly GCF_022539505.1). Lineage (NCBI taxonomy): Eukaryota > Viridiplantae > Streptophyta > Magnoliopsida > Poales > Poaceae > Lolium > Lolium rigidum. The sequence continues at coordinate 208,102,500 of NC_061509.1, forward strand.
GAGATAACAGTTTGAGCAGAATATTCGGTATTATTTCAAGTACCAAATTGAGTTGGATACCTCTACATGGTCTATATATTGTTTCACAGCCATGAATCAAGCTCCTTTCAGTTCGATCTAAAGCCTAGCCTTGAGAACATTTGGCTCGTGGGGACTTCATTATTTCTGCTATGTTACAGATTCACCTTTTGGCAGAAGCTATATATTCATTTGTCATTCGCAGTCAGTTTATCGAATGTAATAAAATCTTGATAATGAAATGTCTTGCAAGTTGTTGTAATACTGAAAAGCTTCTGAAGCACAAAAAACAGGCACATTTGTAGCGTTGCGTCCATAAAGTTATATTTATTCTATATCATGAGTTAATTCAGAATGGGCAATAAAAAATTATGTTACTTCCATTCTTATGGAATTGTGGGATGATTTAGTCGATTATTGACATAGTTATTATTTTTTAATTCTAGATTACATTGTTACATAATGTCAATTCTTTATATTAATACAAAGGACGGGCGCAGCAACGCGCGCATCTATGTTCTAGTTTTTAGATATGAAGGATTCGATCTCAGAAGCTCCCATAAATAAGACAAATTGTTCTACCTCTTCGAACCCAAAATGAAGATAGCTATTCCAATTATAGTTCTTAACTAAAACTTCCTCACTAAAGCCACATTGAAATTTAAGATGTTTAGTATCCTGTATAGAGCAACAGTTTATATCATGGCGTTTAAGCAAGATTTTAGCAATTGTATTCAATTTTTCTATCACAGCACTCATAACTTTTCCCGTTCTTGATTCTCTATAATTATTATATAATTCTATAAGCTCCAAATAGGTTGTAGGTTCTCCCATAATAGAAGTTTTTTAATTTTTAGGTTTTTCAAATTTTTATGGATTTTCGGGTATATGAGGAAAGTAAAACAAGACAAAAATAAACTAGACAAAAGTAAACTAAGCAAAGCAAAATAAAGTAAAATAGAGAGAGGTAGAGTGTACTCCCCAGGTGAACTTATGAGTAGAGCTATGCCTCCCCGGCAACGGCGCCAGAAAATAGTCTTGATAACCCACAAGTATAGGGGATCGCAACAGTCTTCGAGGGAAGTAAAACCCAAATTTATTGATTCGACACAAGGGGAGGTAAAGAATACTTATAAGCCTTAACAACTGAGTTGTCAATTCAGCTGCACCTGGAAAAGCACTAGTAACAGGGGTGATGTGAAAGCAGCAGTAATATGAGAGCAAGTAGTAACAAGTAACACAAGCAGACAGTAGCAGTAATATGAGAGCAATGGCACCAGAAAATAGTTGATACTACTTCCAATGACATGTAGGACCGAGTATATGATGATGAAAGATGGACCGGGGTTCCCAGCTATCTACACTAGTGGTAACTCTCCAATAACAAGTGTTGGGTGAACAAATTATAGTTGAGCAATTGATAGGATTGAAATAGCATTAAGAAAAAACATCAAGATTATTAATCATGTAGGCATGTTTTCCATATATAGTCATACGTGCTCGCAATGAGAAACTTGCATAACATCTTTTGTCCTACCAGCCGGTGGCAGCCGGGCCTCTAGGGAATCTACTGGAAATTAAGGTACTCCTTTTAATAGAGCACCGGAGCAAAGCATTAACACTCCGTGAAAACATGTGATCCTCGTACCTAAGCCTTCCCCTCCAGTTGTCCCAATTTCTATCACTTTGGGGCCTTTGATTCCGGACATAGACATGTGCATACAACTTGTAGATACAATCTAAGCAATAAGTATAGAGCTTAAATCTAAGATCATGGCACTCGGGCCCTTGTGACAAGCATTAAACACAACAAGATTGCAGCAACAATAACTTCACAAACTTTATAGATAGACTAATCATAATGTAACAATCCATCGGATCCCAACAAACATAACACCGATTACATCAGATGAATCTCAATCATGTAAGGCAGCTCATGAGATCATTGTATTGAAGTACATGGGGGAGAGAATATCAACTAGCTACAGCTAGAACCCGTAGTCCATGGGGGAACTACTCACGGAGCATGATGAAGGCGGTGGCGTCGATGGAGATGGATTCCGGGGGCACTTCCCCATCCCGGCAGGGTGCCGGAACAGAGACTTCTGTCCCCCGAATTGGAGTTTCGCGATGGTGGCGGCGCCCCTGGAGTCTTTCTGGAGTTTCGTCAATTGGTATCGATGTTTTAGGTCACCAGGGCTTAAATAGGCGAAGAGTCGGAATCGGAGGGGCCACGGGGCCTCCTCACACTAGGGTGGCGCGCCCCCCTCCTGGGCCGCGCCGCCACCACGTGTGGGGCCCCCAGGGCACCCCTCTGGTCCCCCTCTGACTTTCTCGGAAGGTTCCGGGAAAAATAAGGTTCCGGGCGTTGATTTCGTCGAATTCCGAGAATATTGCCCGAACAGCCTTTCCGGAACCAAAAACAACGTAAAACAGCGAATCGGCCCTTCGGCATCTCGTTAATAGGTTAGTTCCATAAAATGCTTAAAAACATTATAAAGTGCAAGCAAAACATGTAAGTATTGTCATAAAACAAGCATGGAGCATCAGAAATTATAGGTACGTTGGAGACGTATCAGCCGCCGCCGCCTCCTCCTTCGCCTGGGCCGCCGCCTGCAACCCTGTCAGCTGGGCGAGGAAGCGGGCCCTGTCCCTAGCCGCCTCCGCCACCGCTTCGTCCCTGGTGGCGATGGCGCCCGCCAGCTCCCGGTTCTCCTGCTCGACCCGCGCGGGAGAAGGGGCCCTCCGCTGGAGCGAGTCCAGGTCGGAGCACAGTAAACACCGAGCCATGGTGATCACATAGCTGTGGGCTTCCTCCTCCGCCAACAAGGTCTGACGGCGCAGGGCATCCCCAGCTAGGGTGTTGAAGGACGCGACCAGAACGAACTGGTCGCCGACGCACACGAAGCGGCGGGGAACGGGGGCGTCGTCGTCTGCGATGTCGTGGATGACGGCGTCCGCTGGTGGGGCTACCATCGCCGCCCGCGCCTCCGCGAGCTCCGCCCGCGCCTCCGCGAGCTCCGCCCTGGCGTCGGCGAGCTCGGCCATGGCGTTGGCGATCTCCGCCCTTGTTGCCGCGAGGCGCCCTTCCGCGCACTCTGTCGCCTCTGCCTCCGCCGCCGCCGCCTCTTGGTCCAGCTGCTCGGCCTGAATGCCGGCAGCGACTACCTCCTCTTCCTCCTCCGGGTGGAGGTGGCGGCACATGTGAACAACGTGTTCCCAACTAAGGTTGTGGTCGGTCATGGATGGATGCTGATACGTCTCCGACGTATCGATAATTTCTTATGTTCTATGCCATATTATTGATGATACCTACATGTTTTATGCACACTTTATGTCATATTCGTGCATTTTCTGGAACTAACCTATTAACAAGATGCCGAAGTGCCACTTCCGTTTTCGCTGTTTTTGGTTTCAGAAATCCTAGTAACAAAATATTCTCGGAATTGGACGAAACGAAGACCCAGGGGCCTATTTCGCCACGAACATTCCAGAAGACCGAAGAGCATACGAAGTGGGGCCACGAGGTGGCCAAACCACATGGCGGCGCGGCCAAGGGGGGGCCCGCGCCGCCCTGTGGTGTGGGCCCTCGTCAGCCCCCCGACTCTGCCCTTCCGCCTACTTAAAGCCTTCGTCGCGAAACCCCTGATGCGAAAAACCACGATACGGAAAACCTTACTGAGACGCCGCCGCCGCCGATCCCATCTCGGGGGATTCGGAGATCTCCTCCGGCACCCCGCCGGAGAGGGGATTCATCTCCCGGAGGACTCTACACCGCCATGGTCGCCTCCGGAGTGATGAGTGAGTAGTTCACCCCCGGACTATGGGTCCATAGCAGTAGCTAGATGGTTGTCTTCTCCTCATTGTGCTTCATTGTTGGATCTTGTGAGCTGCCTAACATGATCAAGATCATCTATCCGTAATACTCTATGTTGTGTTTGTCGGGATCCGATGGATAGAGAATACCATGTTATGTTAATTATCAAGTTATTACATATGTGTTGTTTATGATCTTGCATGCTCTCCGTTACTAGTAGAGGCTCGGCCAAGTTTTTGCTTTTAACTCCAAGAGGGAGTATTTATGCTCGATAGTGGGTTCATGCCCGCATTGACACTCGGGACAAGTTGATAGAAAGTTCTAAGGTTGTGTTGTGCTCGTTGCCACTAGGGATAAAACATTGGCGCTATGTCCGAGGATGTAGTTGTTGATTACATTACGCACCATACTTAATGCAATTGTCTCGTTGCTTTGCAACTTAATACCGGAAGGGGTTCGGATGATAACCCGAAGGTGGACTTTTTAGGCATAGATGCAGTTGGATGGCGGTCTATGTACTTTGTCGTAATGCCCAATTAAATCTCACTATACTTATCATGACATGTATGTGCATTGTTATGCTCTCTCTATTTGTCAATTGCCCGACCGTAATTTGTTCACCCAACATGCTTTTATCTTATGGGAGAGACACCTCTAGTGAACCGTGGACCCCGGTCCATTCTTTAATACCGAAATACAAATCTGTTGCAATACTTGTTTTACTCGTTTTCTCTCGCAAACAATCATCTTCCACACAATTCGGTTAATCCTTTGTTACAGCAAGCCGGTGAGATTGACAACCTCACCGTTTCGTTGGGGCAAAGTACTTTGGTTGTGTTGTGCAGGTTCCACGTTGGCGCCGGAATCTCCGGTGTTGCGCCGCACTACATCCCGCCGCCATCAACCTTCAACGTGCTTCTTGACTCCTACTGGTTCGATTAAACCTTGGTTTCTTACTGAGGGAAACTTGCCGCTGTGCGCATCACACCTTCCTCTTGGGGTTCCCAACGGACGTGTTAACTACACGCATCAAGCAAATTTCTCGGCGCCGTTGCCGGGGAGATCAAGACACGCCGCAAGGGGAGTCTCCACTTCTCAATCTCTTTACTTTGTTTTTGTCTTGCTTTATTTTATTTACTACTTTGTTTGCTGCATTATATCAAAACACAAAAAAATTAGTTGCTAGCTTTACTTTATTTACTGTCTTGTTTGCTATATCAAAAACACAAAAAAATTAGTTTACTCGCATTTACTTTATCTAGTTTGCTTTATTTACTACTGCTAAAATGGCTACCCCTGAAAATACTAAGTTGTGTGACTTCACTAGCACAAATAATAATGATTTCCTATGCACACCTATTGCTCCACCTGCTACTACAGCGGAATTCTTTGAAATTAAACCCGCTTTACTTAATCTTGTCATGAGAGAGCAATTTTCTCGGTGTTAGTTCTGATGATGCCGCTGCCCATCTCAATAATTTTGTTGAACTATGTGAAATGTAAAAATACAAAGATGTAGATGGTGACATTATAAAATTAAAATTGTTTCCTTTCTCATTAAGAGGAAGAGCTAAAGATTGGTTGCTATCTCTCGCCTAAGAATAGTATTGATTCATGGACTAAATGCAAGGATGCTTTTATTGGTAGATATTATCCCCCTGCTAAAATTATATCTTTGAGGAGTAGCATAATGAATTTTAAACAATTGGATAATGAACATGTTGCTCAAGCTTGGGAAAGAATGAAATCTCTCGGTTAAAAATTGCCCAACCCATGGACCGACTACTTGGATGATCATCCAAACCTTCTATGCAGGACTAAATTTTTCTTCGCGGAATTTATTGGATTCAGCTGCTGGAGGTACCTTTATGTCCATCACTCTTGGTGAAGCAACAAAGCTTCTTGATAATATGATGGTTAATTACTCCGAATGGCATACGGAAAGAGCTCCACAAGGTAAGAAGGTAAATTCCGTTGAAGAATCCTCTTCCTTGAATGATAAGATTGATGCTATTATGTCTATGCTTGCGAATGATAGGACTAATGTTGATCCTAATAATGTTCCATTAGCTTCATTGGTTGCCCAAGAAGAACATGTTGATGTAAACTTCATTAAAAATAATAATTTCAACAACAATGCTTATCGTAACAATTCTAGTAATAACTATAGGCCATATCCTTATAATAATGGTAACGGTTATGCTAATTCTCATGGGAATTCTTACAACAATAATAGGAATACACCCCCTGGACTTGAAGCCATGCTTAAAGAATTTATTAGTACACAAACTGCTTTTAACAAATCTGTTGAGGAAAAGCTCAATAAAATTGATATTCTTGTTTCTAGAGTTGATAGTCTTGCCTCCGATGTTGATCTTTTGAAATCGAAAGTTATGCCTAATAGGGATATTGAAAATAAAATTGTTACTACAGCAAATGCCATCCAAGTTAGAATTAATGAGAATATAAGATTAATGGATGAACTGCGTGCTAGGTGGGATAGAGAAGAAAATGAAAAACTAGCTATAAAGGAAAATGTAGCTAAAGTTTGGACTATTACCACCACTAGCAATGCTAATAATTCACATGTTGCTGCACCTCCTACTATCAATGGTAAAATAATTGGTGTTGGCAATGCTTCTACTCCTAGTGCAAAGCGCGCAAAATTACCCGAAACTGCTAAAACTCGCTCGAAACCGCTTGTGATAAAACCGCTGAAATTTTTTCCAACCTTGGGGATGATAATCCCATTGCTTTAGATTGTAATGATTTAGATTTTGATGATTGCCACATCTCTGAAGTTATAAAGTTCTTGCAAAAACTTGCTAAAAGTCCTAATGCTAGCGCTATAAACTTGGCTTTCACAAAACATATTACAAATGCTCTCATAAAAGCTAGAGAAGAGAAACTAAAACTTGAAACTTCTATTCCTAGAAAGCTAGAGGATGGTTGGGAGCCCATCATTAAAATGAGAGTCAAAGATTTTGATTGTAATGCTTTATGTGATCTTGGTGCAAGTATTTCTGTTATGCCTAAAAAAGTCTATGATATGCTTGACTTGCCACCATTGAAGAATTGTTATTTGGATGTTAATCTCGCTGATAATGCCAAAAAAAACCTTTGGGGAAAGTTGATAATGTTCATATTATGGTTAACAATAACCTTGTCCCCGTTGATTTTGTTGTCTTGGATATTGAATGCAATGCATCTTGCCCCATTATATTGGGAAGACCTTTTCTTCGAACCGTTGGTGCTACTATTGATATGAAGGAAGGTAATATTAAATATCAATTACCTCTCAAGAAAGGTATGGAACACTTCCCTAGAAAGAGAATGAAGTTACCTTATGATTCTATTATTAGAACAAATTATGATGTTGATGCTTCGTCTCTCGATGTTACTTGAGTTACACTTTCTGCGCCTAGCTGAAAGGCGTTAAAGAAAAACGCTTATGGGAGACAACCCATGTTTTTACTCCAGTATTTTTGTTTTATATTTGTGTCTTGCAAGTTGTTTACTACTGTAGCAACCTCTCCTTATCTTAGTTTTATGTTTTGTTGTGCCAAGTAAAGTCTTTGATAGTAAAGTAAGTACTAGATTTGGATTACTGCGCAGTTCCAGATTTCTTTGCTGTCACGAATCTGGGTCTACCTCCCTGTATGTAGCTCAGAAAATTAAGCCAATTTACATGCATGATCCTCAGATATGTACGCAACTTTCATTCAATTTGAGCATTTTCATTTGAGCAAGTCTTGTGGCCTAATAAAATCCATCTTTACGGACTGTTCTGTTTTGACAGATTCTGTCTTTTATTTCGCATTGCCTCTTTTGCTATGTTGGATGAATTTCTTTGATCCATTAATGTCCAGTAGCTTTATGCAATGTCCAGAAGTGTTAAGATGATTGTGTCACCTCTGAACATGTGAATTTTTATTATGCACTAACCCTCTAATGAGTTGTTTCGAGTTTGGTGTGGAGGAAGTTTTCAAGGATCAAGAGAGGAGTATGATGCAATATGATCAAGGAGAGTGAAAGCTCAAGCTTGGGGATGCCCCGGTGGTTCACCCCTGCATATTCTAAGAAGACTCAAGCATCTAAGCTTGGGGATGCCCAAGGCATCCCCTTCTTCATCGACAACATTATCAGGTTCCTCCCCTGAAACTATATTTTTATTCCGTCACATCTTATGCACTTTGCTTGGAGCGTCGGTTTGTTTTTGTTTTTGTTTTGTTTGAATAAAATGGATCCTAGCATTCACTTTATGGGAGAGAGACACGCTCCGCTGTAGCATATGGACACATATGTCCTTAGGCTCTACTCATAGTATTCATGTCGAAGTTTCTTCTTCGTTAAATTGTTATATGGTTGGAATTGGAAAATGCTACATGTAGTAACTCTAAAATGTCTTGGATAATTTGATACTTGGCAATTGTTGTGCTCATGTTTAGGCTCTTGCATCATATACTTTGCACCCATTAATGAAGAAACACTTAGAGCTTGCTAATTTGGTTTGCATATTTGGTTTCTCTAGAGTCTAGATAACATCTAGTATTGAGTTTTGAACAACAAGGAAGACGGTATGGAGTCTTATAATGTTTACAATATGTCTTTTATGTGAGTTTTGCTGTACCGTTCATCCTTGTGTTTGTTTCAAATAACCTTGCTAGCCTAAACCTTGTATCGAGAGGGAATACTTCTCATGCATCCAAAATACTTGAGCCAACCACTATGCCATTTGTGTCCACCATACCTACCTACTACATGGTATTTATCCGCCATTCCAAAGTAAATTGCTTGAGTGCTACCTTTAAAATTCCATCATTTCACCTTTACAATATATAGCTCATGGGACAAATAGCTTAAAAACTATTGTGGTATTGAATATGTACTTATGCACTTTATCTCTTATTAAGTTGCTTGTTGTGCGATAACCATGCTTCTGGGGACGCCATCAACTATTCTTTGTTGAATATCATGTGAGTTGCTATGCATGTCCGTCTTGTCTGAAGTAAGAGAGATCTACCACCTTTATGGTTGGAGCATGCATATTGCTAGAGAAGAACTTTGGGCCGCTAACTAAAGCCGTGAATCATGGTGGAAGTTTCAGTTTTGGACGCATATCCCCAATCTCATATGAGAATAATAATTGTTGCCACATGCTTATGCATTAAAGAGGAGTCCATTATCTGTTGTCCATGTTTTCCCGGTATGGATGTCTAAGTTGAGAATAATCAAAAGCGAGAAATCCAAAATGCGAGCTTTCTCCTTAGACCTTTGTACAAGCGGCATGGAGGTACCCCAATTGTGACACTTGGTTAAAACATGTGCATTGCAAAGATCCGGTAGTCCAAGCTAGTTAGGACAAGGTGCGGGCACTATTAGTATACTATGCATGAGACTTGCAACTTGTAAGATATAACTTTCATAACTCATATGCTTTATTACTACCGTTGACAAAATTGTTTCATGTTTTCAAAATAAAAGCTCTAGCACAAATATAGCAATCGATGCTTTCCTCTTTGAAGGACCATTCTCTTTACTTTTATGTTGAGTCAGTTCACCTATCTCTCTCCACCTCAAGAAGCAAACACTTGTGTGAACTGTGCATTGATTCCTACATACTTGCATATTGTACTTGTTATATTACTCTATGTTGACAATTATCCATGAGATATACATGTTACAAGTTGAAAGCAACCGCTGAAACTTAATCTTCCTTTGTGTTGCTTCAATGCCTTTACTTTGATTTATTGCTTTATGAGTTAACTCTTATGCAAGACTTATTAATACTTGTCTTGAAGTACTATTCATGAAAAGTCTTTGCTTTATGATTCACTTGTTTACTCATGTCATTACCATTGTTTTGATCGCTGCATTCATTACATATGTTTACAAATAGTATGATCAAGGTTATGATGGCATGTCACTTCAGAAATTATCTTTGTTATCGTTTTACCTCGCTCGGGACGAGCAGTAACTAAGCTTGGGGATGCTTGATACGTCTCCGACGTATCGATAATTTTTTATGTTCTATGCCATATTATTGATGATACCTACATGTTTTATGCACACTTTATGTCATATTCGTGCATTTTCCGGAACTAACCTATTAACAAGATGCCGAAGTGCCGCTTCTCGTTTTCTCGCTGTTTTTGGTTTCGTAAATCCTAGTAACAAAATATTCTCGGAATTGGACGAAACGAAGACCCAGGGGCCTATTTCGCCACGAACCTTCCGAAGACCGAAGAGCATACGAAGTGGGGCCACGAGGTGGCCAAACCACATGGCGGCGCGGCCAAGGGGGGCCGCGCCGCCCGTGGTGTGGGCCCTCGTCGCCCCCGACTCGCCCTTCCGCCTACTTAAAGCCTCCGTCGCGAAACCCCCGATGCAAAAAACCACGATACGGAAAACCCACCGAGACGCCGCCGCCGCCGATCCCATCTCGGGGGATTCTCGGAGATCTCCTCCGCACCCCGCCGGAGAGGGGATTCATCTCCCGGAGGACTCTACACCGCCATGGTCGCCTCCGGAGTGATGAGTGAGTAGTTCACCCCCGGACTATGGGTCCATAGCAGTAGCTAGATGGTTTTCTTCTCCTCATTGTGCTTCATTGTTGGATCTTGTGAGCTGCCTAACATGATCAAGATCATCTATCCGTAATACTCTATGTTGTGTTTGTCGGGATCCGATGGATAGAGAATACCATGTTATGTTAATTATCAAGTTATTACATATGTGTTGTTTATGATCTTGCATGCTCTCTCGTTACTAGTAGAGGCTCTGGCCAAGTTTTTGCTTTTAACTCCAAGAGGGAGTATTTATGCTCGATAGTGGGTTCATGCCTGCATTGACACCTGGGATAGTGACAGAAAGTTCTAAGGTTGTGTTGTGCTGTTGCCACTAGGGATAAAACATTGGCGCTATGTCCAAGGATGTAGTTGTTGATTACATTACGCACCATATTTAATGCAATTGTCTGTTGCTTTGCAACTTATTACTGGAAGGGGTTCGGATGATAAACTGAAGGTGGACTTTTTAGGCATAGATGCAGTTGGATGGCGGTCTATGTACTTTGTCGTAATGCCCAATTAAATCTCACTATACTTATCATGACATGTATGTGCATTGTTATGCTCTCTCTATTTGTCAATTGCCCGACTGTAATTTGTTCACCCAACATGCTTTTATCTTATGGGAGAGACACCTCTAGTGAACTGTGGACCCCGGTCCATTCTTTAATACTGAAATACAAATCTACTGCAATACTTGTTTTACTGTTTTCTCTGCAAATAATCATCTTCCACACAATTCGGTTAATCCTTTGTTACAGCAAGCCGGTGAGATTGACAACCTCACTCGTTTCGTTGGGGCAAAGTACTTTGGTTGTGTTGTGCAGGTTCCACGTTGGCGCCGGAATCTCTGGTGTTGCGCCGCACTACATCCCGCCGCCATCAACCTTCAACGTGCTTCTTGACTCCTACTAGTTCGATTAAACCTTGGATTCTTACTGAGGGAAACTTGCCGCTGTGCGCATCACACCTTCCTCTTGGGGTTCCCAACGGACGTGTCAACTACACGCATCAGATGCTAGGGTTTAGCTTGAGGTGTTCCCGTCATCCCTGCCGGTGTCCACCATATATAGCCACGGCGGGGCAGGAAACGGCGTTAGGGCATTTCCAGCGGGGCGACGCATATTTATGTCCGTTTGCGTCGGGCACGGACACAAAAAACGTCCGCATGTCCGCATGCGTCTGCCCCTTCTCCAGCGGCAGGGACACATTTATTTGACCGCATGCGTGATTGGAGAGGAGAGAGAGGGAAAGATTCTGTTTGTGTGGCTAGGAATAAGCGCATGCGTGATTAAAGGAGGAGAGAGAGGGCTGCATGCAGCCCAACCGGACACAAACGGACGCGCGGACGCGTCCGCAGAGACGCATTCCTGGCGCATATTTGGTCAACGTTTGCGTCAGGACGGACACTGCGGACGTTTTGCGTCGCCCCGCTGGAGGGCATTTTTTGTCCGCGCAGACGCAAACGGACGAAAAACGTCCGTTTGCGTCGCCCCGCTGGAGATGCCCTTAGCGCGCAGGTCGTTTCCCCGCGCGCGAAACACCGGAGAAACTTGCCAATGTATTGGACACAGGGGAACGACCGTCGTCGCGCAGGAACAGCTAATCGCCGGCGGCAGTCCTCGACGGGACGTAAAACGACATTAACAAGCTTGACGCTGTCTCCGCTAAAAAAATACGTCCACACCGCTGGAGGTACCTGACGCAAACAATCACCCTGAACCACATGGCATCCGCGGACCCACGCAAACGAATATTTCGGACATCCGAAATTCGTCTGCCGTTGGAGATGCCCTGAAATCTAACTTGCGTGCACACAAATGCAGACAATTGGCAAGGAGAAGAAGCCTCTAAGAGCATCTCCAATCGTCTCCCCGACGAGGTCCCCGAACGACGTTTTTTCCATCCGGACGGCGAAATTCGGCCCAGTCGCGCCCCCGGTTCCTCGATTTCGTCCGGATTTGGGCCAAAATTCATCCGGCGATCCCACGCCATCCCCGGCCCCCCGGGGAGCTCTCGGGGACTTCGGACGAAACAAAAGCGCGCGAATCGGCGAGGAAACTTCCCCGCGCGTCTGGTGGCCCCAACTTGTCGGCGAGAGACACCGATCGTCGTCCTCATCGCATCGTCTTCCGCGCGCTGTAAAAGCCTGCCGCCGGTCAGCATTCGCCGGCCACGTAGCTTCCACGCGGCGAGTTAATGCCGTCGCATCGTCTTCCGCGCACGCATTGTCTTCCACGCGGCATTAATCGCCGGCGTCCGCCGCGCCCGCCACGCCTATTTAAAGCCACACCGCTCGCCGCGACGCCCCTGCTCCACTCTTCCTCCATTCTCCCTCCACTCACCCTCCACCTCCACCTCCAACGATGGCGTTCTACGACGACGACAGCGCATCCAACAACGGGTTCCCCTGCCGATCTCTCCACACGTGGGAGGGGGACCTCCTCCACCAGGCGGGGTACCCCTGCCCGCCGGACACGAGGCCCCCCGGCGGCGGGTGGCGGCTAAGCGCTGGTGGCGTGCCAATCCCGCCGCCGCCCCAGGGCCACGCCCTCGACGTCGCCATCGAGGAGGCGCGGATGGGGATGACGGAGGCATAACCCTTCGGGTACTCGATATTGCCATACCCGGTGCAAACTGTGAAGGTGGACCAGCACGAGAACTCGACGAGCTGGACCTGCACGCGTCTCAACTTGGACTACAAGAAAAGAAGACTCCAATACGAATCCTACTAGGACTGTTGTAAACCCTAGCTTGGCTGATATATAAAGCCAGGCAGGGGCACCCCTTAGAGATATATATTCAGAAACATAATCATAGAGGCGACACGCCTAGACACCGCAACTCGCGGATTAGAACTAGACTAGATCCAACAACTTCGCCTATGGCGGCCTTCTGTATACATATATTCATATAGTGGATTGCTAGCAGGACGTAGCGATCCTCCACCGCGGGGACGTGAACCTGAGTACGTCGTGTACCGCCTCGCTCCCGGAACTTCCGCCGTCGTCTTTCTCTAAAACCCAAGCCCCTCATGGTGGGCATTGCCGAGGAACCGTCTCACCGATTGGCGCCGTATGTGGGAAGCGCGACGCTGGATTTTGTCATCTGGGCGGGATTCCGTCAAGTTCATCATTGTCAGCAATGTGTTGGCGTGGGCGAAAAACATCGTCTGCGCGGGGCGAGAACCTGTCGCTGCGCTAGGAGCAATGCATCGATCTAATTTTGGGAAGCCACCACGCGACGTTGCCTCGTACAAAGGAAAGGAAACTTACTCTCAGGATAGAAGTCACCCACGTGATTCAAGGAATTAAAGGATGGAAAGAAAGGCTGTTGCTTCCGTAGAGATCGGGTCAAGTCCAGAGAAGGAAAAATTGCACGGGTAATATAGCAGGCTACAGCGTGTATGGCACCGGCCAACTTCACCCCGCACCCGATTGATTCCAAAGGTGTGATTCCAAAAAATTCGAATCCAACCCGAAAGACACACGTTGGCGTCTGCGGACATGTCAACATCAATTCACCAAATGCGGACCAGAGTGCATACACGTCATCAAGAACTCGCTTGCATCCAATACAAAAATATCAGGTGATATACTTCCAATTATTTACTACTTGCAAATTTATTTCGTTTGTGCACAGTTTTTGCGCTGCAATATGACTGCAGATCGGAACAAGATTCGACTGCTTCACCGCGCACAGTCGCCACGCTCAGGAGCTCGCTTGTTGCATCGTGGACTTGATATATTCGGGAGCTCTCCCGTCGACTGCCTTGCTCGGCTGACCGCGCCCGCCATCGCGCACTCTTCTTACTCGGGGGCTCACCTGCCGCAGACCCGACATTACAGACCCGATATATTCGGATGCTCACCCGCAGCGGATCAGCTATGTCAACCGCGTCCTCTTCATCGGCCACGACAGCTAGGCGCCGCGTGGACTATCTCTGGCCGTAGAATATTTCGGCTGCGCCTGCCGCATGGACTATCTCTGGCCGCGGAATTATTTCGGCTGCGCCTGCCGCATGGACTATCTCTGGCCGCGGGATTATTTCGGCTGCACCCGCCGGCATGAATTATCTTGGATGGCGCAATTATTTCGGCTGCGCCTGCAGAACTAAATGTTCCTCTTCCTTTCGCCACACCCGATGATTGGGGAGGCGCCATTACATCGTTACCTCCAAGTACTTTCGGTGAATTTATTTTCCCCGAATCGGTGGATTTATTTTCTTCATCATCTATGACTACTCGATGGACTTATCTTCTTCGGCTCTGGATATATCTTCTCCCGATGCACTCTCGGGTTGGTGGATTCATCATCTAGAATATTCAATGGATATCATCTTATTTAATATCGACCCGATGCGATCCCATTGGGAGCGCTGGAATTACTCGGGGGCTCCTGGAATATCTTCGAGCTATTGCGGTTACTCCTATCGGGAGCGCTGGTTCACTGGAACCCAAGAAGATTTGAAGACTATTACTCCCATCGGGAGAGCCGGTTCGCTGGAACCCAAGAAGATTTGAATACTATTACTCCCATCGGGAGCGCCGGTTCGCTGGAACCCAAGAAGATTTGAAGACTATTACTCCCATCGGGAGCGCCGGTTCGCTGGAACCCAAGAAGATATGAAGACTATTACTCCCATCGGGAGCGCCGGTTCGCTGGAACCTAAGAAGATATGAATACTATTACTCCCATCGGGAGCGCCGGTTCGCTGGAACCTAAGAAGATATGAAGACTCAAGTTTGAAGAATTGCAGTAATTCGGGACACCCGAACTACATCGTCAGGAACCTTGTTCGTATATTTCAACGAACATCGGTGCGATGGAAAATACGTCCAGAGATTGCACTCTAAAAAAGCCTCTGAAACTACGAGTGCTATGATGCAAAATCAACGGGGACCGTGCTCCTTTCCTTTCCTATAGATGCTTCAAAGAGTGCCGCAGATAGCAAGGATCATGAAACAATGGGGACCTTTCTCTTTTCCTTCGCTATAGATGCCTCAAAGAGTGCCGCAAATAGCAAGGATCATGAAGCAACGGGGACCTTGCTCTTTTTCTTTGCTATAGATGCCTCAAAGAGTGCTGCAGATAGCAAGGATCATGAAACACGTACAAAAACGACCCACGTTCGGTACTTTACTTATGAAAGTATCAAAGAGCAACGGAATCATCGGCAGAGCTAGTGCTTCCGATACATTCGGGAGCTGCTGTCAGAACATACATCGGTTGAAAGCAAAGTTGCACATACAACGGGTTTAGCAAGACCTGCAACACGATCTGATCACTCAAACAATTTCTGACCAACGAATACACATACGCTTAAATGGGCAATTAAGATTTGCTCCTTCAAAATTTGCCAACGGCATTGACACGGTAAAAGTGCATATATATGTACCTACCGAAAAACTTACAAACAATGGCATCAACGATGCTCAAAGGTGCATTGAGGATTTGAAAGATCGAGATGTCGCCTAGAGGGGGGGTGAATAGGCAATTACAAACTCTTTGGGATTTGTCTTGTAAGAATGCGGAATTAAACTATCGTTTAGTTTACAAGCACAAACCCTAAATATGCTAAGCTCAACTAAGTGTAACAATAACAACTAGAGCTAAGCAAGATAGACACAAGATATATGTAGCACAAGTGATAGCAAGATATATGAACTTCAAGCACGATGGCTATCACAAGGAAAGAGAGCTCGGGTATAGAAATAACCGAGGCACGCGGAGACAAGGATGTATTCCCGTGTTCCCTTCCTTTGCAAGAAGGTACGTC
The DNA here is from genome assembly GCF_022539505.1 of Lolium rigidum. Taxonomy (NCBI): domain Eukaryota; kingdom Viridiplantae; phylum Streptophyta; class Magnoliopsida; order Poales; family Poaceae; genus Lolium; species Lolium rigidum. The sequence continues at coordinate 208,118,683 of NC_061509.1, forward strand.
GCGTTTGGAGGAGTGGAGGTCCACGAAGGATTCCCCGCGCCACGAAGGCTCACCCTATTCTCCGAACCACACCCACGAAGGATAATGGCCCTTTCCTTATGGTTAGCTTTTCCTCCGCTCCGGAGATGGCAAGCTCCACAACCACTTCACAAGCTCCACGAAGGAGAAGCCCGGGCCTCTTCACAATCTTCTTGAAGAGATCACCGGAACACCAACCGCCAAGCCAACCTAGGAGGTCTCCCTCCAAGAGTAACAAGCTCACGGTCTCTCACTCGAACTAATCGTGGTGGAGAGCTCAACACTATGCAATGATGCAAAGCAAGAACACTAGAGGTGTTCAAATCCTTCACTCTCAAATCCCACCCAAACAACAAATGGTAGGATGAGATTCGAGAGGAAGAACAATGGGGAAAGTCAACAAAAGACTCCAAGATCTAGATCCCAAGAGTTCCCCTCACTTAGAGAAGAAATGTTTTGGTGGAAGTGTAGATCTAGATCTCCTCTCTTAGATCCCTCAAGAATGAGCAAGAATCATGGGGGGGGGGGAACAAGAGAGAGAGCAACTTCTTCAAATGCAACAATGGGGGTGAGAGAAAGGGAAGAAGTAACCCAGCCCAAGGTGGAAGAAGGGCTATTTATAGCCCAAGAGCAAATATAACCGTTGGGGAAAAGTTGGGCTGAGTCAACCGTCGAGGAGGCCGGTCAACCGGGCCTGGGGCCGGGCCGTCCGGTCCAGGGCCCGGTCAGACCGGGCAACAGACCGGACCAGCCGGTCCAAACCGGTCGGCAGGCCGGACCCCGACCGGGGTCACTTTGTGTCGTCCAGGAGCTCCTCCGGTTGGCGCCCGGTTGGCGCCCGGTCGACCGGACGGCACGCCGGGCCCGCCGGTCTGTAGGCCGGCTGACCGGGCGGCAGACCGGAACCGGCCGGCGCATGGGCCGGTCCGACCGAGTCCCTGGCCGGGTGAGCAGGAAAACATGTTATACAAAAACTGTGATAACTTTTGTGTCCGGACCCCGATTGACATGAAACCAATTTTGTTGGAAATATGGAGACTCCTCACAGAACATTTTAGATTATTTTAGAGAGGGAGTCTCCCACCGTCAAGAAACGGTGAAGACGTCCAAACTCGAAAACGCAATAGAAGATGCATGCGGATTCCGTTTTCGATGAACTTGGGCTTGTTGTAAAGCTAGCAACAAGATCAAGAACCTCACACAGAGAAACACCAAGAAGTAGGGATATGCAAAGTATGCAAAAGATTGAGCTCCCTAAGACGATGCGATCAAGTTACCCAACCGAAAGCCCGTCTTGATAGTGCGGCTATCTATCCTATAATCCGGTCTCCCAACAACCACCTTGAGACCGGTAAAAGGAAAACCTAGCAAGGCCATACCTTTGCCTTGCGCATCCCGCTTGATCTTGATGATAGCTCTTCAAGCTCCACTCAAGCCGGAATGCCTCACTTGATCATCGTCGCTTCGTGAAGACTCACAAATGCTCCCCCATACACCATGATGGGAAAGCTCTATTGATGCACATCTTCACATGTCCATTATCACCAAATGGACGGCAAGCTTCAAGCATGTGATCCACTTGAGATGCTCATCTTGAACTTGCCCGACTTAACCTTGTACCTTCTCATACTCTCATAAGATAGAGCATGGCTAATATTGAGTTCCACATAAGAACTCCATCTTCATTTCTTCTTCTTGATCATATCACATATATATCTTCAAACCGATGATCTTGATGCCAATACACAAGGTATATCTTTATCTTCATGGCATCCATCCTTGAATCCAACATATGGAGTACAAGTAGTACCTATGGAATATTCCTTCATATAAACTCAATGAAAACATTAGTCCATAGGGGTTGTCATTAATTACCAAAACCACACATAGGGGCAATATACCCTTACAGGATTGCCCCTTGAAATATACAACAAAGTGTCAACGGCACCTGAAGAAAACTATAAACATCGAGTTGCTCGACTTGAGTCTACTCACGGTTGCAAGCATCAGTACCTAGACTTGGGGGCTACTTCCATCAGGAGCGCTGGACGCGCACCCAATAAAATTATCGGCTCCTCCAGGATATCATCCGAATCATCGGCTCTTCTGGGCCATCATCTGAATCATCAGCTCCTCTGGGCTATCATCCGAATCATCGGCTCCTCTGGGCCATCATCCAAATCATCGGCTCCTCTGGGCCATCATCCAAATCATCGGCTCCTCTGGGCCATCATCCAAATCATCGGCTCCTCTGGGCCATCATCCAAATCATCGGCTCCTCTAGGCCATCATCCAAATCGTCAACTCCTCTATCAGTGACATCATTAGAGTTATCGACATCATGATCCCGGAACACGAGGACATGTACGGTATTTGCCTTAGCATTTTTTACACCCTGTACATAACTATTCCATATTTATCTACAGGCTCGGGGGCTACTCCCATCGGGAGCGCTTGTCGCGCACCCGATAAAAAATATGGCAACCTCGCCAACAAAGAAGAATAAAGTTGAAGATATCGGCATCAACAATCAAGATCTTCGAGTAGTACAACTTGAGTCTATGCGTGGCTGCAAGCACCCGCCCATAGGCTCGGGGGCTACTCCCATCGGGAGCGCTTCGCGCACCCGACAGAAAGCAACTTCGACTCTACATCAAGCACAAGATTCAACAGATGATCAAGTCATTCGGCGAAGACAACTTTAGTCCCTGCCCGAAGCTTCACTTCGGCCAGACACTCGGGGGCTACTGACATGGGCATAACCCTTTGGGTACTCGACATTGCCATACCCGGTGCAAACTGTGAAGGTGGACCAGCACGAGGACTCGACGAGCTGGACCTGCACGCGTCTCAACTTGGACTACAAGGAAAGAAGACTCCAATGCGAATCCTACTAGGACTGTTGTAAACCGTAGCTTGGCTGATATATAAAGCCAGGCAGGGGCACCCCTTAGAGATATATATTCAGAAACATAATCATAGAGGCGACACGCCTAGACACCGCAACTCGCGGATTAGAACTAGACTAGATCCAACAACTCCTTCTATGGCGGCCCCCTGTATACATATATTCATATAGTGGATTGCTAGCAGGACGTAGCGATCCTCCACCGTGGGGACGTGAACCTGGGTACGTCGTGTACCGCCTCGCTCCCGGAACTTCCGTCGTCACCTTTCTCTAAAACCCAAGCCCGTCATGGTGGGCATTGCCGAGGAACCGCCTCGTCACGCGCCACCACCCCGAGAACTACACTCGGTGGAATTCGTTCTTCCTCCGGCGGTGGGAGCGCGAACTGGCGTCCTACGACGGCCCGCCACCTCCGCCTGCGCGCAACAACGCCGCGGGTCGCCGGAGTTGGTGGAGCGCGCCGGATAGGACGCTCCACAACGTCCTCGAGCACATCGAGGGCGGCAACTCGCCGAGGCTCACGATGCCCCCTCCGTCGAACAGCCGCCAACGGGGAAACAGCTGGCAGCCACGGCGTATGGATGCCAGTTTCTCGTCGTCCGGTTCGGCGGCGAGGTCGATCTCCAGATCGGCGCCATCCTTGGCGCCGGTGAAAAAGGAGCCGCTTTCCCCGGCGAGCCACCGCATGCGCGGCGGTGGCGGCATCGTCATCCGCGAACCATCGACGGCACAAGGACGACGCCGCCCCAATCGCGACTACGACACCTCCGACGAGCGGAAGCGCAAACCGGCGAACGTGAAGATCGAGGAGGAAGAAAGCGCCGAGGACGCCGCCATCCTCGAAGCCGTCATCGCGAGGTCCCTCCAGGACCTCGTACCCGCCGACAACGCCATGCCGCTCGACCAGGCCTGCGCCTGGTCGAGGGAGCAGTGGGAGAAGGAGGAAGCGGAGCGGCAGGCGAGGTACCTCCAAGACGCCGCTCGCTTCCGGCAGCCTGCGACTCCTCCATCCGGCGCCGTCTCCCCCGTCATCGACCTCGAAGCCTCCGACGACGAGCTGTACAAGCCATCGCCGTCCCCGCCTCGCACCAGCGGCCGGTGGGGAGACGCCGGCCAAGGCAGCAGCCAGGCGGCTTCGGCGCCGCCACAGTTCGACGACGACAGCCCCGACGACGATGGCGGCGACTACACGGTGTTCTACCGCCATTTCGGCATGTAGAGCGCCGTGTTTTCATATTTACAGTTGTATTCCCGTAGCCGAATTCGAAATATAGTCGAATTCGGTCTCTATGTACGAACTTCGCCCTCTATATATAGTAAATATCATTAAATTTAGTCTAAATTCGACAGTTTTATGCCGTAGTTTGTCAAGTTTCCGTTTTTCAAATTTAAATCGCCGTCTTGGCCTGAGATCGCGGCTGTGAAACTAGTCCTCCCCACGCCAAATTTACGTCCAATCCGAACGTAAATTTCCCCGAATTTCGGCGTGGGGAGGACAAATGAGTGGAGATGCTCTAACACAGAGGACCGTTGCTTGCAGGAACAGAAGGAAAGAGAAAGCCATTGGAAGAAGCACGGTCCCACTTTTCTCGGAGCACGATGATTTATTCATCTGTCTGCAACCTACTACCTCCGCTTCAAAATAAATATTATTATTTTGTCATGCGCCGGCTGACGCCAGCTGCTTTTTGGGTGGTTTCAGTCCTTTCTTGACAGCATGTACAGTGCAGGCGCTAACAACAGATCGTTAGGATCGATTTTCTGGCCGTTAGTTCTGATTCCCTACCGAGCCGGGGAAGAAAAGCACAGACTAACCCTCCGGCGAAACTATTTCACCAATCTAACCCTTTTGTGTGGCGCCCCTCCCACGGGCGCCACACATGTCCATGTGGCTCCCCTCCTGCCGGCGCCACACACCCAGCCCGACGTGGCCCCCTCGCCGCTGAGCTGGTGCGCCCGTCCGACGTGGCAGCATGTGTGGCGCCCCTCCCAACGGCGCCACACATGCCAACTTATATCATGTTTTCGGTCGAAAACATCCAGGGGCTCCGGAACGTCTGGGACTTAGCCGTTTTGCGAGGCTCGATGTGTGGCGCCGATGACACGGGCGCCACACTAGCATGTGTGGCGCCGATGCCACGGGCGCCACACATCCACTTAAGTGTGGCGCCCGCGCCCGCGCCCAGCCCGACCCAGCCAGTTTCTTCTCTTCTCTCTGTTCCTCACAGGAACCGCCGCCGCCGCCCGAGTCCCCTTCGCCCCCCACCAAATCGACCAAGCAATCGTCGCATCCGGCCGGCCAAGTCCTTCCTCCTCCATTCCTCAAGGTATTCCCCTTCGAATCCCTCACATTCATCCACAAATTTCATAGATCTTGCTAGATTTGCACATGAACCCTAGACATGGAAACTAGATTTGAAATGGCTATGTATATGTTGAATGTGTATGTGTAGGAACCCTAGATATGTAGGAACCCTAGATATGTAGGAACCCTAGATATGTAGGAACCCTAGATGTGTTGAATGAAATTTTACATGTATGTGTTGAAATCCTTATGTATGTATGTGGTGAAAGGCAAAATTGGAGCTTAGCAAATGCATTGTATTTGGATATGAACTCTCATGTATGTGTGATGTATATGTGATTCGAAAGTTAGATATATTCTCATGTATTCTTGATGGAATAACTCATATTTGTTAGGAATGTATGTGTGATGGCTTATTTGGATATATTCTCATGTATGTGTTGCTCATATTTGGTATGAATGGCTCATAATATGTTGTATGTGTTGCTCATACATGTAGGATGGTGTGGCTTCCGGATGAAGAGTACGACAGGGAGCACCGGGCTGTTCATATGACGGAGAGGGGAACGGATCTTCACCCTTTGAAGATTCGTTACCATGGCACACCGGATATACCTTATGACGAGAGGTACACGGAGTTCATCCGGCCTACCGGTCTTATGCCGTTCATATCCCTTGTAAGCCGTGGGGGGCCACACATGAACCCCTCGGCACTCACCGCCCTTGTCGACCGGTGGAGGCCGGAGACTCACACCTTCCACTTGAGGGCCGGCGAGATGGCCCCTACTCCGCAGGATGTTTCCATGATCCTTGCACTACCTATTCAGGGCGAGCCACCGTGTATGAACACAGCTTCGATGGGTGGCGCGGACGGATGGAGGACCTTATTGGCGGTGGCTCCTCCGCCGCCGGAAAATCCAAAGGAGAGAGTTCCCGCCGGCGCGTCTTTCACTTGGATCGGAACTAACTTTGCGAGAATGCCCCATAGAGGCCGACGAGGACACTCGGAGGACGTACGCCCGCGTGTACTTATGGTACATGATTTCCAGGACTCTCTTTCCCGACGGTGGGGGTAAGCTGGCCCATTGGTGTTGGCTGAAGGCGCTTACGGTGTTGGACGCCCGGTGGAGTTGGGGAACAGCGGCACTTGCCTACCTCTACCGGCAGGTGATGATTTGTTCTATGTACTATTTTCCTATAGTAGTGCGCTACACAAAGTAGTAACCAAATATCTTATGTACGCAGTTGGACGAAGCTTGTCGCAGGACTCGGGAGCAAGACGGGTAGCGGCGGTATTGGTGGATGCATGCTCCTACTTTCCGTATGGAGCCGGGACCGCCTATCGGTTGGGCGTCCCAGGGTACTCAACGAGACGCCATGGCCTCATTTCCTCACTTTCCCGATCGGGAGCCCACTTGGGCATACCTTTGGGACAATGTCTCGGAGATGACGAGCGATCCAATGATCATGTACGGGCAGTACACTCGCGGAGTTGGACACTCTTACCGCTGAGCGGGTAACCGATCACTTCGGAGTTGCAATCCTAGTTTTGATTGATTCTACTCGGCATCTACTAAATAATTGTATGCTCGCAGGTGGAATGGGAGCCATATGGTAGCTACTACCGTATTGGCGCGGCGATGACCGACCTAAACCCCAAGTGCACGGAGGAGGCGCAGCTTCGGCGTATGCGCTGCCCACTCATATGCATGTGGCTTGTTGAACACCACCAGCCGCAAAGAGTGATGAGACAAGTTTGGGCTGTATCAGGAGTGCCCACCAATGTGGCAAGACACGGACAAGGCGCTTCACGGGTAAACTTCGGAATCATGCGATGGAAGATTCTTGATAGAAGAGGTACAAACTAACTTGTTGATTCTTGCAGGCTTGATAGGCAGCGGCAGAGGAAGATCACAAATTGGCCAGTCCATCATAGCGGCCACATCACAGCGTTCCAACATCGCTTGGAAGCGGCACGGAATGCTGGCCCTGAGCAGATTGTGCCTCACGACTTCACCGCTTTCAACAACTACCTCGAGTGGTTCCATCAGAACACGCGTATCGAGTTAGTGAAGCGCGCGTATCGTGAAGAGATCTTGGACGACCCCATCCAGCTCGATGAGGTTGGGCAAAGCCAGCACGACACTTTTGCTCGCAGAGGGAGATCGACTTCTATTGCTTCCGAGCTGAACTTCGTGGTAATGGATTCTCTCACTAACTAGTACATCATCTAGATTGCCATGTGCTCGCTTAAATTGTGTATGCTATGTTTGTCACAGCGGGAGGAGATCCGTAAAACAGCCGAGGAGTGCGAGGTTGTGTGGGAGCAGAGCCACACGGATGAAAAGCCCGTCGGACCGTTGCGGAATTTCGTTAAGGTATGATCACCAACTTTGAATGTACGCAATTATGTTCGGTGGCTTTGTAACCGTGAGTTCCATGACGCAGAACACTGCACGAAAGATGCGGCGGTTAGCGAACTTGCTAGGTTGCCGCGAAGGCGAAATCCCTACATCCTCCTCTTCTGAAGAACATGTATGGACTATTTTGTTGCTGTGAAACATGTTCTTACTAATTTCAACTTTTGTAATCTCATGTGTTCATGTTTGTGCAGATTCCTCCCGAGGACGACCTAATTCTGAGTCAAGGCGTACTTCCGAAGCGTACCTCCAAGCAACGGTCAGCTTACCGCTTGAAGCCAAGGGGCAAGGCTCCAAACCGGTACACTCCGGAAGATTATGTCAACCGAGGGAAGAAGGTTGTCACCGAGGAGGATGACGGGCCGCCGCGGGAGATCAGCTATGTCGAGGATGAGGAACGACGAGCCGTTCTCTTCGAGAGGAGGAGGAGGAGGAGGAGGAGGAGGAGGAGCAGAGAGCAGCAGCGAGGAGCAGACAGACAGCAGGAGCAGCAGCAGGAGCAGCCAAGGCAGCGGACGAAGAGGATGGCCGTCCGGAAGCAGCCCGTGAGGACGACACGTCGAGGACGACACTAGGATGTGCTCCGTGTTGTTGTGAACTATATCTTCATAAGTATCGATTTGTGAACCCTATGTCATTTCGAACCATGGTCTGTAATGCTACTTGTTGTTTGAATCTACGTGCTACAATGTGACCTATGAAGTGTTATATGTGTATGTCATGAAATTGCTACTTGTTGTGTCCAATGTTGTACTCGTAACTCGTTGGAGTTTGGTAGGATTTTTCATGTTTTCAACACAAGTCCATGTGTGGCGCCCTTCCCACTGGCGCCACAAGTGCTAGTGTGGCGCCCGTGGCATCGGCGCCACACATGCCAACTTATATGAACCATTGGGTCCAAAACATACTGTGGGACAAATCCTCTGGGACTTAGCCGTTTTCGCGAGGCTCTATGTGTGGCGCCCGTGGCATCGGCGCCACACAGGCTAGTGTGGCGCCCGTGTCATCGGCGCCACACATCGAGCCTCGCAAAACGGCTAAGTCCCAGAGGAATTGTCTCACAGTATGTTTTGGGGGATTACAAGTGCATGTGTGGCGCCGTTGGGAGGGGCGCCACACATGCTGCCACGTCGGACGGGCGCACCAGCTCAGCGGCGAGGGGGCCACGTCGGCTGGGTGTGTGGCGCCGGCAGGAGGGGAGCCACATGGGCATGTGTGGCGCCCCTGGGAGGGGCGCCACACAAAAGGGTTAGATTGGTGAAATAGTTTCGCCGGAGGGTTAGTCTGTGCTTTTCTTCCACTTTTGGGTTATTTTTGTGTAAATCGCCCATTTTGTTCAGCGTCGCTGCTAGTTGTGGCGTCGGCGCTCGGTATTTTGCTCGAAGGAAGTTGCTGTTTTTTAGCGATGGGAGCGCTGAAATAAATCTTGGAACGCTAGGATTTCATTCCTTTTTTTTCTCTCCCTAAGCGCCCAGATAAGCGCTTATGATTGTACATGCCCTGAAATGAAGGTTTCAGTCTTTGACAATCCCGAGTTGCATTCCCTTGGAGATTCGTTTACGGAAGAGGAAGTCAAATCGGCCATTGATCAATTGCCTGACGATAAGGCACCGGGGCCAGTTGGGTTCACCGGCCACTTCTTCAAGATATGTTGGGACATAATTGAAGTGGATGTGATGAAAGGTTATCCAACTCTTTGGGAATCTGCATGTGAAATTTTTTCATTGGCTCAATTCCGCGAACATCGCCTTATTACCCAAGAAGGAGGGGACTGAAGAGACAACCGACTTTAGACCCATTAGTTTGATACATGCCATTGCCAAGATTGTTTCCAAGATGTTTGCGACCCGGCTAAGGCCTTTCATGAATGATCTTGTCTTCAATGCTCAAAGCGCTTAAAAAGAAGAAGCATCCATGACAACTTTCTTTATGTCAAAAACCTTGCAACTAGGTGTGACAAGAACAAGATCCTGGCGCTCCTTTTTAAACTCAACATTCGCAAGGCTTTTGACTCAATTCGGTGGGGCTATCTTGTTGATCTCCTTCAAAGAAGAGGATTCCCGAGCCGTTTTCGTAATTGGATTGTCGCGCTCCTCACCACCGCATCCTCGAGGGTGCTCCTTAATGGGGTGGCCTGCCATCCCATTGGCCATGGCCGTGGTTTGCGCCAAGGGGCCCCTCTCTCGCCGCTACTCTTCGTTCTCGCCATTGACACACTAGATCAAGTGCTCGAAAGGGCGTCCACGACGCGGCGGGGGAGAGGCACCATCCTTCGTACTTCCCTCTATGCGAACGACGCGGCGGTCTTTGTTGCTCCTTTCAAAGCGGATATCCAAAATCTTGCCCGTCTCCTTCATGACTTTGGCGAGGTTACCGGAATTTGCACAAACTTCCTTAAAAGCCCCATTGTTCCAATAAGATGTGGCCATTTGAACCTTGATGATATTCTTGATGGGATCCCGGCTAAAAGAGAATCCTTCCCGCTTCGCTACTTGGGGCTTCCTCTTTCGGTTAAATGCTTAAAGAGAAGCGACTTCCAATACTTGGAGGATAAGTGCGCCAGCAAGCTTCCCTCTTGGAATGGGAAATACATCACCACCGTCGGCCGCACCGCCTTGGTGAAATCGGTGCTCGCCTCGCAAGCTATCTTCTCTTTGACGCCGCTATCTATCCTGACAGAAACTCTCGACTACATTAATAAGATTGAGCGTGCATTCCTTTGGTCCGCCAACGATCACACAACGGGAGCTAAATGCAAAGTGAATTGGGAGACGGTTTGTTGACCAAAGAAACTAGGTGGCCTTGGTGTGCTTCACATGGGCAAATTTGCTACGGCCCTTCGTCTTAGATGGCATGGAAGATGATATGGAAATCTTCTACGCCGCAACTATCATCACGGTTGGTAACGGGAAGAAAACTCCCTTTTGGCATGCTCTGTGGCTTGGCGGGAGAAAACCTATTGATATCGCGCCTCTCATATACTTGTCTTCTAAGCGGAAGAATTGGAAAGTGACGCAAGCTTTACATGGCAATGCATGGGTGGGTAAAATTGACTTGGAGCAAGATTTCTCTGTTGAGCATTTTCCTCAATTTGTGGAGCTTTGGGACTACATTGACAATTTCAACCTCAACCTTGATGTGGATGATGGCATTATTTGGAGGCTCACTCCGAATGGCCAGTACACTTCGAAGTACGCCTATGAGGTGCAATTCTTGGGTTCCACCTTGTCGAGCTTGAACAAGTCGATTTGGAAGGCTTGGGCCCCTCCCAAGGTGATTTTTTTGCTTGGTTTGCTAACCAAAATAGCATTTGGACAGCCGGCCGTTTGGAGAAACGGGGGTGGCCCAATTGTGGCATTTTTCCCTTGTGCAAACAATGTGTCGAGTCCGTGAGCCACCTCTTCATCCATTGCTGATACACTATTCGTATTTGAGAGAAGGTTAAAGGTTGGTTGGGCATCTCCGAGCTCCTTGTTGACCGTTGGTTGGGCCTTTCTTTCCCGGTTTGGTGGAACTTGATGACTATGGGTGCCAACCGTAAAGCTATGGTCTCGCTCACCATGCTCATCACGTGGGAAGTGTGGAATGAGCAAAATGATAGAGTCTTCAAAAATAATCATGCACTATCGCAAGTCGTCTTCGACAAGATCACAAAACTAGCGAGTCTATGGGTTTTACCTGGTGCGAAAAAGTTGGGCCTTTTAATGCCGGGAGAGTAAAGTTGTAGTAATATGTTTTGGCAAACTTTTACTATCTTGTAAAAGGCCCAACTTTACTAGTTTGGATGCAAATGAGGAAGTAGTGCTGTGGTAACAGAAAAAATATTTAGCTTGTAGGATGACGATTAGATTGCTTTGAAAGAAGTGAGTCTAGCTCACTTGGTTAGGGAAGTGGATGTACAACCCAGCCACCCAGGTTTAAGTCTCCAGGGACACGAATTTGGGTTCTTATTATTTAAAAACAAAATCACTGTAGGGCTTCCCCTACCGTATTCCTTTCAAAAAAAAGATTAGATTGCTTTGACGCTGCCACGATACATCATCAGGTGGAGGAAATTGCAGAAACCAGCAACTACTGTTTGTCCTAGTTATGCAAACTACTCAATTTATAATTATTTTTTCACAAACCACCAACTATTTGTGTAATAGCTTGTATACATAGATCTAATCTCTAATTAACATAGTTAACACGATACGGGATGGCTTGGGCTAACAAGTCACTGATAACGTGTCATTATCTGTCCACATGTCATCAGAGGGCAATCTAGAATAACTGATCTAGGATTTTGTCACTTTTTATAAGATTTGGCCAAAATCTGGTGAAATTTCAAAAAATATAAAATCTAAAAAAACTAGCAATTAAAACAATATGAACTAAGAAGCATGTGAAAGTTAGGAACAATTTTGACCGGCCGTTTGAAAGTTCACCTTATGTGAGATTGGCCATACTTTTCTGAAAATTTGAACTTTTCAAAAATTATGAGACAACTAGGTGATGAGACGTGTACACTCAATGGAACATCATCAGTGTCTCCCCCGGCAATCTGCCTCAAATCTACTATTAATCAGCTTAATCCGAGATTTAGATCTTTGTGCAACCTATTACATGAATCGTTGCTGGTATGTGCATTTTTTTTGTTGTTTTTAAAGTGAGTAGTTTGTGCAACAACAGCAATGGGAATGATACAGTAGTTAGTGGTTTGTGCAATTTTCTCCTTTTTGTGATGCGACAATGAGCTTCTGGTGTTGGTGTTGATGCCGATATTTTTTCTATATATAATAACAATTGTTCACAGTTTATAAAAATATATTTTACCAGAACTAATATGCACATGTATATGGAAAGTCGGGCAAAGGTTTGCTTCTGATCTGAAGAAAAAAAAGAACATTCGCTTCTCTCTCAAGAGGTAATCCAAAGGTGTAATAGATGCACCTCTTGAGGCACTCACAACGATTTGAGATTATAACCGTTGGATCTCTCCCCACAACGAATCACGACCCTTCGTTTTTCACTGTGTGGTATAAAAAGGGCACCCACAGGTGGAAAACCCTAGCTACCAGCCCAATCCCCTGGCGCGTCATCTTCCCCAATCATCTCGCTCGCTTGTACAACTAAATTTACAGTGGGCGGCGGTAGTTTTCTAGGTCTTCTAGGCTTCCTCATTAGGGCATCAACGCAACGACACACTCCCGCCCTTTGTACTTGCCATCTCCCAGCGTTTGCAATTGCTGAATTGTACAACCAACTGCCGCCGAAGTGTGCCACCACCGCCTCCCCTACCGGAGTTACGATTGTCTACAATGAGAGACGGATAAGAATCAGATTCCACACCCAACGCATCGGAAGGATGTCAAAATGCCAACTGATCTGCTTTCGCATTCGAATCAGGCACACCATCTTCCGGAACACCAAGGTAAATTTCCACCTTCTTCAAATAATTTTGATCCCCAAAAGTATCAATCCAGACTCATTTGTGCACAATTTACAATTTTTGAGATTGGAATTTTCCATGTGTATTAAAGGACTCGGACATCTGTCATCTCCAGTCTTCATGGTACTGCCGCTGATGCAACTGTTGTTGCCACTCGAGAATCACGGCGCGGAGGCCCCTATTTGGGGTGAGCTCGTGGTGCACGAGCTTTAGGTTCGTCATCGGCGACGTGTCATGCCCACTGTCGAGCCACCCTCTGATCGCCTCTGCTTCGTACGTGAACCCGTCTGCCGCAATGTGCGGATCACTCATCATCTCCTGTTTTTACCATCAATTTGGTAAGACTTATCTGAATCTGAACTTTCTAATATACGTGAGAGACCATGCAATGCCACACCATCTACCTGAAAGATCGGGCAGAGGAAGTAGGACGGCGTGGACGCATCATCTTCATCCGCCGAAGCTGTCGTGAACGTCGGTCGCCTGGCGGTCAGCGAGGCGGCTTTCATCAGGGGCTCCACCACCACCCACACCTCGCGGGCAAGATCTGGCCGGCGCCTCCTGCTCATCTCGGCACACCGCAGGCCGAGGTGCGCCAGCTGGTTTGCTTGCACGAACGGCCAGCTTCCCGCGGAGGGATCGATGATGGAGTGCAGATCCCCCTTCTCCATCGCGTCCTCCACCACGTCGGCGATCTTCTGGGGCGGCCGGCCCGTCAGGAGCTGCAGAATGATGATGCCGAAGGAGTACACGTCCGAGCGCGGCGTGAGCTCGCCGGTGGACATGAACTCCGGATCCATGTACGCGAAGGTGCCCCTCGGGGTGGTTGTCCGGTACAGCTTGGTGGTGTTGGCGGAGTTGTTGGACTGTATCAGAAGCCGGCAGATGCCGAAGTCCCCCAGCTTGCTGACGAGGTTGGCGTCCAGGAGGATGTTGGCCGGCTTCAGGTCGCCATGGACCACTGGGTGCGGCTTGTTCGAGTGGAGGAACGTCAGGGCCGAGCACATCTCGTAGATGATCCTGGTGCGAACTTGCCATGTCAATGGCGGCGTGTTATTCGTGCAGGCGAGCCGCTCCTCGAGGCTGCCGTTCGGGAGGAACTCGTACACCAGGCCGAACGCCTCCCGGCATGACCCGATCAGCGTGACGAGGTTCGGATGCCGTACTCTGCTGAGGACTGCAACCTGCAGTGGTTTCGCTGCAGGATTAGGAACGATCGACTCTACAACTCATGTCAATTGTGAGCATCTGAAGAATTACCTCTTGGTTGAATTCAGACTGGCCCTGCAAGCTCTCTGGATGCAGCAACTTTATGGCCACCGTTGTGCTGCGAAGTGAGCCTTTGTACACACATCCGTACCCACCCTCGCCGATCTTGAGCGCTTCATCGAAGCTTCGAGTTGCCTGTTTGAGCTCAAAGGTGGAGAACTCGGTGTTTAGTGCCTCAGCCGGCATCGAAATCCTCTGTTCGTTCTTCTGGCGCAACTCTTCAGCCGTAGCTACTGCAGCATCCCTCTCTTGTTGCAGCTTCCCTTTATCTGCTTGGAGTTCTTCTACAAGGTGCTTGCTTGTTGCCATCTTGTCCTGGTGATCTTCCAGAGCAGACTGCATCTCTGTTATGCGCTGCTCCAAGATAGCCTTCTCTTCTTCTGCATCATGTAGTTCATCACATATTGTGTCGCGCTGAATTTTTATTTCTTGGAGCTCACGTGTCTGTCTCAGCAGTGTCTCCTCAACTGTTCTCCGCTGTCTTATCTCGTGATGATACAACCTCTCCAGCTCCTTGGCCTGTAAGACTAGCATATCTTTATTTGGTTCAAATCAGATGCTTTACAATCTGATTTATGCGCACTGAAAAAACTGAACTGCGGTTCTCTAGCAAGCAGAACCAGTTACCTTCTGAAGAGCTGAAAGCAGATCAAGTTCTGCTTTTCGCCGCTTGGTTGATTCTTCGAACACTTCTTTCTTTGATTCTTGAGTTTCGCGGAGAGCCTCTTCAAGTCTACCATAAATACCTACATCAACGCCTAGATTCTCCTCCTGTATGGCACAAACACATACATTATCTGTTGCATTTCAGATGGTGGAGTTATTTTTTTGCTCATTAATCTTGTGAGCCTTCAACATAACCGTAGAGGATACGTACCAGCTCATGAGAAGGAGGCAGAAAATGGTCATCATCAGACTCATGCATCGGAGGCTCCATTGCTGGTCCAGGCACACTGATTGCATCATCATTCCTTGATAAACTGTACCAGGAGCCTTGTGATCTCCTCCCATATTCATCCCATGAACCCGTAGAACTCAATGGTGTTCTTGGTGTCCTGTCGTTCGTATTGAGTTCCGAAGGTTCAAATAGCTGAGATGGTATGTCATGTCCGGCTCCTCGAGAGGGATGCTGTGTCATGTCTGTTCTTGAGCTGTTCAGATCATGCCATGGACTTCCATTTGAGCTTGGTGCTTCACTCTCTGGCAGGTGACTCGTAATTGATCTCCTATGGCTGGAAATGCTGCTTGCTGATAATGTTGATGCAACCGTGCTTATGGGCGATGGTGGTATCATAGGAACGGTTGTGTTTGCTTCCCTGCAGTGTTGAGCCATTTACAGGTGATGTTACCAAATTTTCATATATTGTTCGATGCACAGTACTGGGATTAATATAATGGAGAATTAATCCATCTATCTTTTTAAGGTTGTTGGCTTAAGCTTACCTGGTACATATCAGTTGTCCTTTACATGTAAACCATATCGTACATGATGAGGCCCCTGCCTCCATCAGTCTGAGTGATGTCTTGGACTTTGGTGTTTTCAGTTTCCTACAATAGGAGGACAATGTTATGTTTCAAACCATAAAATGCCTGTTCCTTTTCCCCCTCAGTAGATTGTGCCAAAATTTAAATTTATAATGTGTGGGCTAATAATGTGTAGCACTCCGTAATGATGATATTTTGCAGATCAAAACAATAAAATTATGGTATGTTAAGAGACTATGAGGTGTTTGATCCATACTTTGAGTAATGTTTGTCCGATACTGCTCCCATGACAAGCTTGGTGATGCCATGAAGGGTAATAAGCTCCTCAAGTCCTTTAGCAACATCATCGTTCTCAACTATTATTTTATCACAGCTGACCTATGATAGAAAAATGATCAATAATCCATTCAGGAATTCAGGATACATGCTTGTTAGTTTCTCCTATTTGGTGAGTGCATACTTAGTGGCAAGTATTAGACACAACCCATCCCTAGGGTGTTTTTGCAACCTAGTTGGCTGGTGTGTCATTGTCAACATGAAAAAAATATCTAAAAGTCATTGTGCAAGAACTTCCATATTTACTCTGTTTACGTGTATAAAACTTGAAACTAAAATTCAATTATGTGATTTTAGTGACATGATAAATTATTCTTTTTGTGTTTCTAACATACTTTGAGTTCGAAGTCAATTTTAGAATTTGTTTTGCCACAACACTCCATAGACTTCACCATAAATAAAAATCCCCAAAAATTTCATGTTTAATCTATGCCTGAACCAAAGATGAGTGAATGTATTGCCTTATTTAGTTGGTTCGCTAATTAGTTTATCCGTGGGAGAGACATAGCTGATGTAGGGAAGAAAACCTTGAGTCTTGTGCATAGCACAACATATTCATCTAGTCTTCCCGATGTTTTTTCTAGCTCCTTCTTTCTGTGGTCCTTGACCTGTTCTGGATGCATCCTGGTATAATGCATTTTCGCTCCCACTGGAATAGCAGAAGGACAAGGTGTTCATAAGGTGATAAATACAAATCCTGGTAAAGACTACTCTGAACTCTGAAGAAGAATAGTCCTGGTGGGATTCTATGACTGCATAAAGGTATGATGCAATTTTCATTCAAATGGTTTACAAAATTTATGCGTGCTGCTGCCACCCTGTGTATGGATGCTGGTTGTTTTTTTACTGCAGCAATAGTACTAGATTGACACCAAATGGTGGTGCTTATCATGAGAAAATGAACTGTGCGACTGAACTTAAACCTATCCGTCAAGATTGAGCTTCACTAGCACGGTAACAAAAGCTAATTGGAGAACGACTTGATCACACAAATAGAGTCTGAAAGTACTCTGCCACACATTCCTACTACGCATGCAAGAAACAGAGCAAGTTGCGCTGATGTGTGCCAACCAAGGATCAAATGTGTCACCATTAACCATATGTATAATGTCCAAACCTGTCAGATCTATACTATGCAGGTGGAGTTTCACATGTGCAAAACAAGATATATGCGCTACTGGAGAGTGGAGACTGATCAGGCACAACTCAAGGTATTCTCCCCAAAACATTATTTTGAGCTTACGTTAACAGATGTAAAATGACAAAATGAGAGAGCCCTATCGTGTTGACTGTACATGGTCAAAGTCAAGCATTGGCTTGGCTTTCTATTGGCCAAAGCAAAATGCAGACGAAATCACATCCACTTGTTTTAATATAAACAGCTCACTCAACGAGAATCAAAATGGTATGATTTGGCCGGATACCTTCTTCTTGCTCAAAGAAATTCATGACTAAAATCACCCGGATAAGGAAGGCTTACTCATGGGGATCATCTGCGCGGGGCGGTGGACGTGAGCTACCACGACCTGTGCGCCGTCCTTGGCCAGGTTCTGCAGCGCCCACTGCAGTGCGCTCTTCCCGCGCTTGAACTCTTCGTCGACGGCCACGAACACCTTGTCCTCGGCCGCCTGGCTCGCCTCCTCCACAATCTCGCCGCCGGCCTGGCTCACCTCCACAATCTCGCCGCCGATATCGGCCACGCTGCTCACCGATGTCCTGAAGCTGTACTGCGAGCTCCCCGACGTGTCCCAGCGCCTGTACGCGGCACCGCGGGCGTCGCTCCCCATCGTCCCTGGACCAGACGGGACGGCGCTAAGAACGCCGCTCCCGGCGACTATAAACGTTTGGCGTAAACGCGTCGCCGCTCTGGGGAATCTGCCGGAGATGCCGGGGGAAATCCGGAGGAAATGGACGGGGCGTTGCCAACTTGGGGTATAAAATTCTTCAGGTCAACCGTCTCCGGCACAAGCACAATGAGTTCCTCTCGACTGCAGCTCCAGGACTGCAACTCGAGATAAGGAGACCTGTATTGGTTAGTCGTTTATAGGGGGCGTACCAAGTTCGGGTTTACAAATGCTTCAGGACTTGAGGTCAACGTCTCCGGGAGATGAGTTATCTCAAGGAATGTCGATGTCGAGGCAATAGTAGTAGAGTAGCCACGATGCGGACGGCTTGCGCAGCCGTTTAAGTGGAAAAAATAAACTCCAGAAATTTCAATTATTACCTTAGAGGACAAAACGCATCTCTATAACTTAACTTTCTATATTTATTTCTCTAAATTTTGCGTAAAAACGTGCATGGAGATGGCAGCAGGCCTGCAAGGATTCAGGATGGCGTTGCAAGCGAGGATTTCAGAACATTGAAGCCACCATAATGAAGCAATGATGTTTGGACGAATTCTACAAGTTACCACATCATAAATTTCCAAAGAGTTATTTTTGGTGCTGCGTGACCTTATTTAATGGGCCAAACTCATGTATTTTCGGATTAGGTATTTTAGGAGATTTTAAGAGGCCATATAAGTGGAGGAAGGCCCATTTAGGCGTGTTTTTGGCCAATCCTAGATGGTTGGACGAAAATCCCTTCACTTCCCCCATATATATCCCGCTTTAGCCGTCATTAGAACTTAGATTTTGATTAGACTAAAAGTTAGCCATTGCTGCAACTCTCGTGTACTTATTTTGAGGCCAACGCCAGAATAAGACCGACTATTCGGAATCCCACCTTTTTCAATAAAGCTTTCATCTATATCCGCAATATTCTGATTGCATCATTAGTTCTTACTTGTTCTCGATTTCAGGTAGGAATTAAGACTCTCGCTGGTCAGGCTGATCGTGCATCCGCAAGATGAGTAACTCCCGGAGATTGTCCTAGCGATTGCATTGGCGCACGAGTTTTGCACGTGTAGTCGGATCGTCAAGCACGAACTCGACCAACAAATCGATTTATCCACGTCTCATCGGAAGATCGGCCACATTTACCCTATCAACATATATCGGTTGTGATGCAAAGGTTGCACTTAACATTCAAAATCTCCATGAGGAAAATCCTGAAAAGTTCTACAGCCAGGTAGTTCCTCTACTTAATTGTAGCAGTCTCATAGTGTATTACCTAAATAAACTTATTAGCTGAGCATGATTGACATTTCGCCCCTCCTGGTGCTTAGACTTATAAGTGTATTACCTAAATAAACATATCAACGCTCCTTCAGTTCTCTTTGGCAAGATCGATTTAGTTACGCATGTAACATTTTTCTTTTTCTGTGTTGTGTTTCAGCTACTCAACAAGGTGCTACATTCAAGAGAAGGTGCGAGGAGCGATTGATAGGACATTTGTATACCTTCCTTAGCAAGTTAAGTTAGAGATTTATGGAGCTGAGATTGATATACGGGAGGTTTGATAAGAAGAATCTTTGCGACTATTCTATCAAGTCTTCCTTACACAAAGTACTAACCGTTTTTTTACCTGGCGCTCTCGCGACGCGAGGGCGACTAGGGTTCCAGCCTCCGCTGCCGATCGCTGATCGACGTCGGGGTGATTTCTGTTCGTTTCCCTCTCTGGTCCGATCTCGGGAGGGCTCGGATCCCTGTTCGGGTTTTCCTGTTCTGCCTTGGCCGTTCCCAGATTGCATCTAGGGTTGGGCCAGGGACTCTCATCTTCCATGGCTGCTACGTCGGAGAACTCTGGCAATTGGCCGGATGGATCAAACAAGCAGAAGGAGGAAGGAATTGATGACATGCTGCATAGGCTTGGGATCGGCGAAGATGACTTTGACGATCTGGTTTTTGAGGAGATTGAAGGTGCACCAAAGGAGGCTATGAAGTGGATGGCTTTGGCACGGGTTCATACAACCAATTACTTTAGTCTGTCGACCTTTGAACAACACATGAGGGTGGCATGGAGCCCGGCTAGAGAGATCAATTTTCAGCATATTGAAGGAAACTTATTTACAGTACAATGTTCTTGCCTGGGAGATTGGTTAAAAGTCGAAAAGGGAGGACCTTGGCTGTTTCGTCAATCAATTGTCTGCATTGAGCCGTATGATGGTGTCTCGGATCCTTTCCTGACTGATCTGAATTGTTTCACTACATGGGTGCAAATCCAGAAGCTACAGGTGGGCTATCGTAATAACCCTCTTATTACAAACTTGATAGAGAGGAAAGTTGGAAAGGTTGTGGAAATCCAAACTGATGTCCAAGGTGCTGGAAATTTTGTTCGGGTTAAGGTTAAGCTGGATGTTCGCAAAGTACTGGAGAGATTTGTCTCTATGAGTAGGGAAGGCAAGAGAGAGATATTCCAACTTAAATATGAGAAAATGCCGAGGTTCTGTGGCTCTTGTGGCTTCATTGGACATTCACATTTGGAATGCGGGACAGGTGAACACATCGAAGAAGAGTTAAGATGGGGTGAGTGGCTGAAGGCGGATAGGGAGACATGGTATGGGCGGGGTGGACCTGCTGGCCGTGGTGGTGGAAGAAGGGGTAGAGGTGCCCGGTTTACAGACTTCCGGGGTGGTGGCCGAGGAAGAGACCCATCGGGTCGGGAACCCCCTAATTTCACGAGTTGGAGGCACAATGCCCTACCACTTGTCGAGGGTACCATAGTTCTTGATCCAGCACTAAAAGATACAGCTTCTAGCCCTCTAAAAGGGAAAGACATGGACATTGATAATGATGGACAAATGTCATCAGGCGCTAAAAGGAATCTGAATGACAAATTTTCGGAAGAGGCGAGCTTCGGAGTTAAGGGGTAATGGTCCACCCGACGGAGATATACCGAGCTGGAATGATGTCCGACCTCCCTCCAATGGAAGTAGGACAGGAGAAGGGTGTTATGGTGGGCAACAATAGAACTAAGCGAACAAAGAAGGATGGAGCTGACTCCTCCTCAATAGGATCGGCGAGTTCCCACGAGGAACTCGTCCGGTCGCAATGAAAATATTAGGCCTTAACTGTCAGGGTGCTGGGAACACCCCGACAGTTCGTGCGCTTCAAGATGTCTTGAGGCAATGTAACCCCGAGGTTGTGTTTTTGTCGGAAACACACCTTGATATCCATCCGGCAGAGTGTTTGCGTAGAAGTTTGCATATGGACAGTAAGATTGTCAGTCGAAGTAATGGTCGAAGTGGAGGGGTTATTCTTCTCTGGAAAAAGGAGATTAAGGTGGAGCAAATTTTTGCAGCCCCAAATTATATTGATGTAAAGATAGTGGAAAATCCCCAAAAAATTTGGCGCCTTACAGGATTATATGGTGAACCTAGATGGGAGCATAGATATCAAACTTGGAGTAAGATCAGGGAGCTCAAGAATAATTCGGAACTACCATGGATGGTGATTGGTGACCTAAATGAAATTGCTTACACTCATGAGAAAGAAGGTGGTAATCAACGGCCGAATGCATATATGCAAGCGTTCCGTGATTGCCTTCACGACTGTTCTTTGGAGGATATCGGATTTTCTGGCGAGCCTTTTACCTGGAGGAGAGGCCGCATCCGTGAGAGACTGGACAGAGTGGTGGCGTCTCCCGAGTGGATGGTTCTGAATACAGGGGCGGTTTTGAAACATCTTCCATGGACACGATCGGATCATAGACCAATATTACTAGATACCGATTACCAACAAGTGGAGGTGGGAATTAATATGGGTACAAAACGCTTTGAAGCAAAGTGGTTAAAGGAGGAAAACTTTAGACAAGAGGTGGCTTTAGCTTGGGAGCGAGCTGGAACGGAGGCGGGGGATGGTGTACTGGCCCGCCTAGGCCGCATGCACTCATCATTGCATGCATGGGATAACAGATTTCTGAAGCAGCCGAAACGTCGGCTTCGAAAGGCTCAGCGGGATCTCCAGAAAGCACTAGATGGCCCTATGTCAGATGAAAATGATGTAATTGCAAAGGAGAAAGCAAACCTCATTGAGCTTCTATTAGAAGAGGATGAAATTTATTGGGCGCAAAGGTCTCGGGCAAACTGGCTTCAATTTGGAGATAGGAACTCCTCTTTCTTTCACAATTTTGCTACTGCAAGGCGTAAGAAGAATTATATTAAGAAACTTAAGAACTCTGAGAATGACTGGGTGGAAGGTACTGAGAATCTGAAACCTCTCATCTCTGATTATTTCTCTAACCTGTTTACCTCTGAGGTCCAGGCTACTGATCCGGCGCTTCTTGAAAAAATCCATCCCAAAGTTGATCAATATATGAATGAGAAGCTACTGGCGCCTTTTACTGCTGAAGAGGTAAAGAAAGCTGTGTTTAGTATTGGGGACTTAAAAGCACCTGGGCCGGATGGACTGCATGCCATTTTCTATAAAAAAATTTGGGATATTTGTGGTACTGAGATAACTAATGAAGTCTTACAAGCTCTGAATACTGGGGTTATTCCGGAAGGATGGAATGATACAACTGTGGTCCTAATACCAAAAGTGGAAATTCCGGAGCTTGTCACCCAATTTCGCCCAATAAGTCTTTGTAATGTCATTTATAAGATCATTTCGAAGATGTTGGCTCTGCGTCTAAAGGGAATTCTGCCTGAGGTAATATCTCCTATGCAAAGTGCCTTCGTCCCCGGACGCCTTATTACCGATAATATTCTTGTGGCCTATGAATGCATTCACTCTATTAAGAATAAGAGAAACGGCGAGCTGGTAATTGTGCGGTGAAGCTTGATATGCACAAGGCATATGATCGGGTAGAGTGGGTTTTCCGGAGAATATGATGAAAAAGCCGGGCTTTGATGAGAGGTGGATTGCTTTGATGATGGCTTGTGTTAGCACTGTTAGATACAAGGTGAGATTTAATTCCGAAGAAACTGAGATTTTTGAGCCTACCAGGGGGCTTCGCCAAGGGGATCCCCTTTCTCCCTATTTGTTCCTTCTATGTGCAGAAGGCCTGTCGAGTTTATTGTTGTATGAAGAAGAGGTTGGTGGCATCGATGGGGTAAGGGTGTGCAGGAATGCACCGTCAGTATCACACCTTTTATTTGCTGATGATTCCCTTATTCTCATGAGAGCAGATATGATAAATGCAACCTCATTGCAACAAGTTCTTGACACGTATTGTGCAAATTCAGGTCAACTAGTGAGTCTGGCAAAATCTAGCATTTTCTTCTCTCCAAATACCAATGTTATGGCAAGGGTCGAGATTTGTGAAGCTTTGCATATTGATACCGAAGCTTTGTCCGACAAATATTTGGGGCTGCCGGCGATTGTGGGGCTGACAGGAGTGATTGCTTCCTTCATTTTGTTGAGAGAATTATTGAAAGGATAAATGGGTGGAAAGAAAAACTCCTCTCTATTGCAGGTAAAGAGGTCTTATTAAAGGCGGTGGCTCAAGCCATCCCAGTATATGCTATGTCTGTGTTCCAAATACCTAAAGGTGTGTGCAAAAGGATGATTGATGCCATTGCAAAATTCTGGTGGGGAGATGATGAGAATAATAATAAGATGCATTGGCTAGCATGGTGGAAGTTGTGTTATCCAAAGAATGAGGGAGGAATGGGCTTCAGAGATTTTCAGTCTTTCAATCTAGCTATGCTTGCAAAACAAATTTGGAGATTAGTGGATGAACCAGAATCATTATGTGCACGTGTGCTGCGGGCTAAGTACTATTCAGATGGAAATATTATGAGGGCTGGACCTAAGACTGGATGTTCTTTTACCCAGCGGAGTTCGATGGCAGCATTACCCACCTTCAAACGCGGTTACATTTGGCGGGTCGGTAATGGTGAGAAGATTAATATGTGGTTGGACAGATGGATACCATCTAGTGCTGATGGGAAGGTTACAACTGTGAGGGGAGGTACTCTTATTACTAAAGTCAGTGATCTTATTAGCCCCATTACAGCATCTTGGGATGAACAAGTTACTTAGAGAAATTTTTAATGGTGTGGATGTAGAAAGAATCCTGCAAATTCCACTCGAATAATCGGGGCTTTGATGATTTTATTGCCCGGAAAGAGACTAGCCATGGACGATATATCGTAAAGCTCGGGTTACTACATGCAATGGAGATATCGAGTTTGGTCCAAATGCGACTCAACCGACTCATCAAGGTGTTTCGGCCCTAAACCCCGTATGGAGGAGTCTATGGAAATTAAATATCCCAAGTAAAATCAAAATCTTCATATGGCGGGCTCTCCATGGAATTATCCCGCTCAAATGTATTTTGGCTAATAGGCATATTGGGGATTCGGCGACTTGCCCGATCTGTTTCAGTAGATGCGAAGATATTAGGCATCTTCTCTTTGCTTGCCCTGCGGCGCAAGAACTATGGCAAAAGCTAGAGTTACAACAGCTTATTACCGATGTGGGTCAAAACGAGCTGTCGAGCTCGGTCATCTTAGAGCAGATTATAAGACTCCCGGACTCCGCATTGCTTGGATTCTCTACAGTAAAGGTAAGAGAAGTGATTCTAACTACGTGTTGGTATCTATGGTGGCTGCGTCGGCGGCGGTCTAGGGACGAGCCGGTTCCCCCAATGGTCAAATGTAAATTCTCAATTCTTGCTATTGTTGCAAATGCGGAGGCAGTGAAGTCCAAGCGAAGCCAATCGGCTGATTCCAAGTGGAGCAAACCGGGTCCAAGAGAGGTAAAACTGAATGTTGATGCCTCTTTTTGTGAAGATGTACATGCAGGGTCAGCTGGGGTGGTTCTACGAGACTATGAAGGTAAATTTGTTGCTGCTCGTACGCTGTACTTGCCGCATGTGATCTCGGCGCAAGTGGCGGAAGCTTTAGCTATGAAGGAAGGTCTTTCCCTTGCAAATGAGATGGGCATTGCAAATCTGATCGCGGAGTCTGACTCCCTAGAAACAGTGGAAGCTTGCTCGACTGGGCATCGGTGGTACAATGATTCAGCAGCTATTTTTGCAGATTGTGTGGACTTGATTGCGGGGCTAGATAATGTGAAGTTTAAACACTCGTCCGAGGGAAGCCAATAAGGTGGCGGATGAGTTAGCTAGGTTTTGCTTTCAGAGTTCTAATTCTTGTAATTGGGTTGATGAACCCCCTAGCTTTATCCTACAAACTCTCCTAGATGATGTAACTATTGTGTGATCCGCGGCAGCAGGTTCCAGACGCACTCTTTTCCTTCCAGGGTACCTAAGGGGGCTGGAAGGTTTTTAATGAGGCGGCCTGCTGTTTGCTTAATATAGTGGTACTTTTTCAAAAAAAAAAGTCTTCCTTACACAACATTTCTCATATTGCCCTTGCTTTTCTTGGTTTTGCCAACAGTACACAAATTTGTGTGTTCACGCCTATCATGCATGGTATAGTTTCTTGCATTTATATCTATTCAGACTCATTTTCTTATTTTATACCGATGGCAAATTAGGCCAATTTTATCAGTTTTCCCTTAATAACACATAAATATCTAAATAAGGCGATGGTTATGACCTTTCTTTCTTCGTATTTTATCTTGACATTTTAGTTAGCCATTTTTGCATGTTATAAATTCAACTAAATATCAGCATAATTATGAGGTAAATATCGTTTTTACTAGAAAAGGGCACCCTTTAGGGGAGGGCGTTCGGCTTCGCACCGCGCGCTGACAAGTGGCGTGACCAAGCTGCCCATACTTTTTCTTACATGTATGTTAGTTTTTGTGTGGTGCGCTTCAATAGTTCTTTGTTTTTTTATTTCTCAAACTCCAAATAAGGCATTAATTGTGTGGTGCAAGCTCTCAAAAGTTTACCTGGATAGCTATTTATGGTAAGCATCTTTCACTTTTTGGTAGCACCAATGGGTGATAACTTTATCCTTTGCCTGCTTGTAGTGCTGATTTATGTTACATGTTAACTTTAGCACATTTTATTTGGAATCAGGACATGGACATTGATCAATTGGTGTTTTCAAGATCAACTACCAAGCTTGTGTTTTAGTGTGTGAATGATACTGTAATAATTTTAGGATGCCATTTGCATGTCTGCAGTATACACATCCAAGGTCATTGACGGTGGTTATTTTCTTGAGCTTCTTCACAAAATTCTGTGATTTGACAACTTGCCATTTATCTCATTTGTAACGAAGTGTTGCAACTAATTTAGAAAGTCGTCATACGATTTCTCCTTTGGTTTTGGTAATAAGTATATCCTACTTAACTGATATTCGATTCTGCGTTGTAGATTATTATCTTCATGGTATTTTTTTAGCTATTTGTTATTGATTGTTCAGACTAATGGCTGGGCGGCAGCAGTCTGTCCCCACGTCCAACTACCCATATTTAAACGGTCTCCACTTCTATCTACCCCACGTAATTAAAAAAGAGAGAAAAAACAGTGCACCGCAAGTAATGCACTGCTAGGACACCGCGCGGTGCAAAAGCGATCCAAGATAGTGCAACGTGATACACAAAAGATAAGACCCCATGCGATGCACTGCCAGGACTTCACGCGGTGCAAAGCGATCCAAGGCAATGCAATGCTGTACAAAAAGGCAGTGCACAGGCGGTGCACTCCGAGGACCCTGCGCGGTGCAAAGCGATCCAAGGCAGTGCAACGCCGTACAAAAAGGCAGTGCATGGGTAGTGCAATCCAGGGACCCTGCGCGCTGCAAAGAGATCCAAGGCAGTGCAACGCCGTACAAAAAGGCAGTGCACGGGCGGTGCACTTCGAGGACCGTGCACGGTGCAAAGCGATTGAAAGCAGTGCGCAACGCCGTACAAAAAGACAGTGCACGAGCAATGCACTGCCAGGACACTGCGCGGTGCAAACCCGACTAAAGGCAGCGCAACGTGGTGCATAAAGGCAAATGCATGGGCGATGCACTTCCAGGACACCACGCGGTGCAAAGGGATCCAAGGCAGTGCAACATGGTACAGAGAAGCAGTGCACGTCGGTGCACTTCCGGGACACTGTACGGTGCAAAAGCGACCCAAGGCAGTGCAACCGAGTCATGAAAGGCAGTTTAAAAAAAAAAATTCATCCAAACCAATCAAGATGAGATCTAGTTTTGTAGATCTCGACGCGACTAGCAAATCCATGAAAATGAAACTTTATGTGGATACTCGGTTTGCAAGATATTTCAGTTTTCGTATTCGAATCTACGGAAAAAAAAAGCCACGCAGCGACCTACTTCGCGCCCGCCACGTGTTGCGTTGAGGATGATACGCGGGGGGCTTCAAACGCACCAGGCTACATGACGTCGATCTCATTCCTTTCGGTAGCAAGGTTCAAAACACTAGTAAAAAAATTCATCGGTATAGAGCTCAGACAGAAATAAAAACTTCTACTACTACAACTGAAATAAGCAGATCTATATTCCATGATGCATGTAACAATTGAGGGCCAAAGTCAGTAGTGGCACTACAAAATTTTACTATGCCTGAAATAAGCTTATCAAACATGTGCCATGTTCTGCCTATTTGAAAACTCATCTATCTGAATATATACTCATTTGAGATTTCTTGATAAGAAATAAGAGGCAAGCTATATGATGTAGTCATGCAAATATGTAAGATATATTTAGGTGTTACCTATCATTTTTTTAGTCTGGGTACCTAGAAACATAAAAATAAGACAATTCCAAAAAATAGTGCGGGCTCTACATAAGGAAGATAGCCAACCATGGTAATCATACATTAACAATACTAAATCAAATCAGAGAAGAAATATTTACCGAGAGCGACTAGGACGCGTGCGCTCTGCTCTCCGCGTCAGCGCGCGGGAAGGTGCGCGCGGGGCCGCTCCGCGCTTGACACGTGGGTGCTTCGAAAAATACCTCCGTTCCAATGCTTAAGGTTTATATTTTTCTTGAAAAGTCAAACCAAGTAAAGTTCGACCAAACTCTTAGAAGAATCTATCAGCACATATAATAATATTTTGTAGACATCATATGAAAATATAATTTATTTTCTATCTAATAATATTGATTTTGTATCTTGCATATTAATGCTTTTGGTAAAAACTTAGTCAAACTTAACATAGTTTGACTTTCTAAAAATTAATATAAACCTTAAGCTTTGTGACGGTGGTTCTAGACGTGGTCTAGACGTGTTTCAACATATTGCCTTCGTATTTTCTAAACGCAGGGAGTTTCTTACAAAGTTTATTTTTTCGAAATCTTTTCGACTTTGTATTATTTTTATTCATTTTTCCCAGGTTGTCATGTTTTCTGTCCGGCTTCCCCAGCCCATCCATCCGCAACCCACATGCGCGTGTGACACGAGTAGTGGGAGACATGGCGCCCAAAGGGATAACTTTTATTAATGGTGGTGACGGTTCCCTAGGCCAATGCTGGCGACGGTTCCCTAGGCCAATGCTGGCGATGATTCCCTAGGCCAATGCTGGCGATACGTCTCATCGTCGCTAGCTGCGGCTTCCCCATGGGGCCCTATTAATGCACACCACTGCTCCTTTGCGCCTCTGGGGCAAGCCTTCCCCGCGCGCCATGTAAGTTTGATCATAAAAGATGATCACAGAAGCTCGATGATTACCTATAACCTAAAAATTATCTCAATTTGTAAAAGAAGACATAAAGTAACTAGTGCAGGCAATGCCAAAAAACAGATTGGAAATCTAAATTTTCCCAACATGCGAAGCATGTGCCATTTGGAGCATATCCACTAAAAAACCCCAGACGAGATCTGGGAGGGCGCCGTCGTTTCTTGTTCGGGGATGAAAATATGAGATGAAGGGACACATCCACACAATGTGGCAATCTATTCTATGGCACCGTGGGCTGGGTCGCCACACAATGAGGTGCCATGCCGTGGAGACATGCGTGACAAAAAAAGGGTTATAATTGGTATAACTAGTTGTTTCATTAGGAAAGGCAAAGGAAATTTCTATTGAGATTGAGTGCATTTCATAGTTGTTATAGACACATAGCAATATTACCAAGAGATATGATTGTAGAGAAAGCAATCCATAGGTATTTTGGAGGGTTCTCAATCCTTTGAATCAAGCAATTGATGGCGTGTATTTCACACGTTCGTTGGGCAACCCCAAGAGGAAGGTATGATGCGCACAGCAGCAAGTTTTCCCTCAGAAAGAAACCAAGGTTTATCGAACCAGGAGGAGCCAAGAAGCACGTTGAAGGTTGATGGCGGCGGGATGTAGTGCGGCGCAACACCGCAGATTCCGGCGCCAACGTGGAACCCGCACAACACAACCAAGCTACTTTGCCCCAACGAAACAATGCTGAGGTTGTCAATCTCACCGGCTTGTCTGTAACAAAGGATTAACCGTATTGTGTGGAAGATGATTGTTTGCAGAGAAAACAAGTAGAAACAAGTATTGCAGTAGATTGTATTTCAAGAAAGAGAATTGGACCGGGGTCCACAGCTCACTAGAGGTGTCTCTCCCATAAGACGAACAAAGCATGTTGGGTGAACAAATTACAGCTTGGGCAATTGACAAATAAAGAGAGCATGACAATGCACATACATATCATGATGAGTATAGTGAGATTTAATTGGGCATTACGACAAAGTACATAGACCGCCATCCAACCGCATCTATGCCTAAAAAGTCCACCTTCAAAGTTATCATCCGAACCCCTCCAAGATTAAGTTGCAAGCAACGTGACAATTGCATTAAGTATGGTGCGTAATGTAATCAACAACTACATCCTTAGACATAGCATCAATGTTTTATCCCTAGTGGCAACAAAGCACAACACAACCTTAGAACTTTCTGTCACCGTCCTGGTGTCAATGCATGCATGAACCCACTATCGAGCATAAGTACTCCCTCTTGGAGTTAAAAGCATCTACTTGGCCGGAGCATCTACTAATAACGGAGAGCATGCAAGATCATAAACAACACATAAGCATAACTTTGATAATCAACATAACAAGTATTCTCTATTCATCGGATCCCAACAAACGCAACATATAGAATTACATATAGATGATCTTGATCATGATAGGCAGCTCACAAGATCCGACAATGATAGCACAATGGGGAGAAGACAACCATCTAGCTACCGCTATGGACCCATAGTCCAGGGGTAGACTACTCACTCATCACTCCGGAGGCGACCATGGCGGTGTAGAGTCCTCCGGGAGATGATTCCCCTCTCCGGCAGGGTGCCGGAGGCGATCTCCGTGATCCCCCGAGATGGGATCGGCGGCGACGGCGTCTCGCAATGTTTTCCGTATCGTGGCTCTCGGCACCGGGGGTTTCGTCACGGAGGCTATTTGTAGGCGGAAGGGCAAGTCAAGAGGCGGCACGGGGGCCCACACCACAGTGCCGGCGCGGCCAAGGGGGGCCGCGCCGCCCTAGGGTTTGGCGCCCCGTGGCCCCTCTTCGTCTCTCCTTCGGACTTCCGGAAGCTTCGTGAGAAAATAGGCCTCCGGGCTTTTATTTCGTCCAATTCCGAGAATATTTCTTTACTAGGATTTCGAAACCAAAAACAGCAGTAAAACAAAGAATCGGCACTTCGGCATCTTGTTAATAGGTTAGTTCCGTAAAATGCACGAATATGATATAAAGTGTGCATAAAACATGTAGATAACATCAATAATGTGGCATGGCACACAAGAAATTATCGA
Source organism: Lolium rigidum (assembly GCF_022539505.1). Lineage (NCBI taxonomy): Eukaryota > Viridiplantae > Streptophyta > Magnoliopsida > Poales > Poaceae > Lolium > Lolium rigidum. The sequence goes on from NC_061509.1 coordinate 208,149,341, forward strand.
TACGTTGGAGACGTATCAGCATCCCCAAGCTTAGTTCTGCTCGTCCCGAGCAGGTGTAAAACGATACCAAAGATAATTTCTGGAGTGACATGCCATCATAAACTTGATCATACTATTTGTAAAGCATATGTAGAGAATGCAGCGATCAAAACAATGTGTATGACATGAGTAAACAAGTGAATCATAAAGCAAAGACTTTTCATGAATAGCACTTCAAGACAAGCATCAATAAGTCTTGCATAAGAGTTAACTCATAAAGCAATAATTCAAAGTAAAGGTATTGAAGCAACACAAAAGAAGATTAAGTTTCAGCGGTTGCTTTCAACTTGTAACATATATATCTCATGGATATTGTCAACATAGAGTAATATAATAAGTGCAATAAGCAAGTATGTAAGAATCAATGCACAGCTCACACAAGTGTTTGCTTCTTGAGGTGGAGAGAAATAGGTGAACCGACTCAACATAAAAGTAAAGAGAATGGTCCTCATAGAGGAAAAGCATCGATTGCTATATTTGTGCTAGAGCTTTGATTTTGAAAACATGAAACAATTTTGTCAACGGTAGTAATAAAGCATATGCATCATGTAAATTATATCTTATAAGTTGCAAGCCTCATGCATAGTGTACTAATAGTGCTCGCACCTTGTCCTAATTAGCTTGGACTACCTGGATTATCACCGCAATACATATGCTTTAACCAAGTATCACAAAGGGGTACCTCTATGCCGCCTCGTACAAAGGTCTAAGGAGAAAGCTCGCATTTGGATTTCTCGCTTTTGATTATTCTCAACTTAGACATCCATACCGGGACAACATAGACAACAGATAATGGACTCCTCTTTTAATGCTTTAAGCATTCAACAACAATTAATTCTTTTCTCATTAGAGATTTGAGGATGTTTGTCCAAAACTGAAACTTCCACCATGGAACATGGCTTTAGTTAGCGGCCCAATGTTCTTCTCTCACAATATGCATGCTCAAACCATTCAACTCAGTGTAGATCGCCCTTACTTCGGACAAGACGAACATGCATAGCAACTCACATGAAATTCAACAATGAGTTGATGGCGTTCCCGCAGTAAACATGGTTATCGCACAACAAGCAACTTAATAAGAGATAAAGTGCATAATTACATATTCAATACCACAATAGTTTTTAAGCTATTTGTCCCATGAGCTATATATTGCAAAGGTGAATGATGGAATTTTAAAGGTAGCACTCAAGCAATTTACTTTGGAATGGCTGGAAAATACCATGTAGTAGGTAGGTATGGTGGACACAAATGGCATAGTGGTTGGCTCAAGTATTTTGGATGCATGAGAAGTATTCCCTCTCGATACAAGGTTTAGGCTAGCAAGGTTATTTGAGGCAAACACAAGGATGAACTAGTACAGCAAAACTCACATAAAAGACATATTGAAAGCATTATAATACTCTATACCGTCTTCCTTGTTGTTCAAACTCAAAACTAGAAATTATCTAGACCTTAGAGAAACCAAATATGCAAACCAAATTTTAGCATGCTCTATGTATTTCTTCATTAATGGGTGCAAAGCATATGATGCAAGAGCTTAAACATGAACACAACAATTGCCAAGTATCACATTACCCAAAACATTTATAGCAATTACTACATGTATCATTTTCCAATTCCAACCATATAACAATTTAACGAAGGAGAAACTTCGCCATGAATACTATGAGTAGAAACCAAGGACATATTTGTCCATATGCTACAGCGGAGTGTGTATCTCTCCCATAAAGTGAATGCTAGGATCCATTTTATTCAAACAAAACAAAAACAAAAACAAACCGACGCTCCAAGAAAAAGCACATAAGATGTGGCCGAATAAAAATGTAGTTTCAGGGGAGGAACCTCGATAATTTGTTGATGAAGAAGGGGATGCCTTGGGCATCCCCAAGCTTAGACGCTTGAGTCTTCTTGATATATGCAGGGGTGAACCACCGGGTGCATCCCCAAGCTTAGAGCTTTCACTCTCCTTGATCATGTTGCATCATACTCCTCTCTTGATCCTTGAAAACTTCCTCCACACCAAACTCGAAACAACTCATTAGAGGGTTAGTGCACAATATAAATTGACATATTCAGAGGTGACACACTCATTCTTAACACTTCTGGACATTGCATAATGCTACTGGACATTAGTGGATCAAAGAAATTCATCCAACATAGCGAAAGAGGCAATGCGAAATAAAAGGCAGAATCTGTCAAAACAGAACAGTTCGT
>NC_061509.1:208151693-208167100 GCF_022539505.1 Lolium rigidum
AAGCATGTTGAAATATAAACACATAAAAGACCCTCACCAGCCGTCATCAATCTCATCGTCAATCTCATTTTGTTTCTCCTTGCCACTATCACCATCACTATCTTTTGAGTAGTAAGTTGGATTTTGATAGACGGGTGGAGGCTCATCATCGCTATCATCTTCCACTTGTAACTTCTCGAGCATATCTATGTCCTTTAGATCCACCACTGACTCACCACGAGTTTCTGCATCGTTCATGAGGTCCTCTTCAAGAACACATTCTAACTCAAAGTGCCCGAAGTCCTCTTCCTCTTGATAGAAAATTCCCTCGTATGTTACAGGGTCAATGTTGTTGTAATCGTCCTCGGAGGGAATCGGTAGGTTACCATGTGGCGATACCTGGAACACGACTTCCCAGCCGTTGAGGGCCGCTTTCTGGCATGGGTACGGCAAATAATAAACTTGCTTGGCTTGGTGAGCAACAATATAGACATCGGCTCCGGTATAGGTGGTGGAAGGCTTAACTTCAACTAACCCAATGGACTTGGTAATTCTCTCGTCCACCTCTTGGGTCGAACCAATGACACTTGAACACAACGAGATTGAGTTGTTTGTTTGTACGGTTGAAGGTCAGCTCGTATACATTCTCTAACCTCCCGTAGTAATCAAAGGTATCGGATCCTTTAGTGAAGACACCGAGTATTTATCGTTTTTGGATTCGCCGGCCCTTCGGTGTGTCTCCGTATGGAATCGAAACCCATTCACGTCATACTTCTCATACTTCATGACGTCACGGTTACAACCTTGGGAAACACATCTCAACTCATCTGTCATCTCAACGTTTGCATCAGCTCCCTACAAGCACGGTTCAAATTTGTTGTGTGCATTAGTTACGTGGAAAAACCGTCGCCCGTGGTTCGGATTGGAAATCCGCGACCGGGGCCTTGCTTCCCATCCTAAGGCCCACGCACGTGCCAAATATGGCCTCGTTCCGACAAACTATGTGGTGAAACGGGCCGTTTCCTACTCATTTCCCCTAAAAGCCATAGAACTCCGGACGAGATAGCCCTCGTTCGTGAAGGGTTCTCCAAGATAATTGCCGTATCCCAGTTCCGTCTTTTGCAGGTGGTTACTAGGACACATAAAATGACGCCACGCGGCTCCGCTCGATTTTTGGCTCCGTTTGCTTTGCCAAGCTGCGCAAAACGGGGCCGCGGGACATGCGGTATGGCCGTACCGGGCGCGCGCGTGCACCCGTCCGCCAACGCGCGAAACGGAAAACATTTAGCACATAAAATGACGCGTCCTAGACCTAAAAACATTTTTCCCTCCATTTATTGAGCGAAGGAAAGTGTCGCCCCGGTTCAAATCCGGACGGTTTCCGGCAGATTCGGCGGGGCACCGCGAGAAGCGGGTGGGATTCCCGGATGGCTTCCGCGCGCATATGGCATGTGATAGGTGGTGCGTAGGAGGTATCCTACCGCCGCGCGGAGGTCCCGCGCGATGCTGAAATGCGCACCATGTAGCCGCTTCACAAAAAAAGCCCTTCCGGCACCCCGAAAATGGAAAAACCGTCGCCCGTGGTTCGGATTGGAAATCCGCGACCGGGGACTTTCTTCCCATCCTAAGGCCCACGCACGTGCCAAATATGGCCTCGTTCCGACAAACTATGTGGTGAAACGGGCCGTTTCCTACTCATTTCCCCTAAAAGCCATAGAACTCCGGACGAGATAGCCACGTTCGTGAAGGGTTCTCCAAGATAATTGCCGTATCCCGGTTCCGTCTTTTGCGGTGGTTACTAGGACACATAAAATGACGCCACGCGGCTCCGCTCGATTTTTGGCTCCGTTTGCTTTGCCAACTGCGCAAAACGGGGCCGCCGGGACATGCGGTATGGCCGTACCGGGCGCGCGCGTGCACCCGTCCGCCAACGCGCGAAACGGAAAACATTTAGCACATAAAATGACGCGTCCTAGACCTAAAAACATTTTTCCCTCCATTTATTGAGCGAAGGAAAGTGTCGCCCCAGTTCAAATCCGGACAGTTTCCGGCCGGATTCGGCGGGGCACCGCGGAAGCGGGTGGGATTCCCGGATGGCTTCCGCGCGCATATGGCATGTGATAGGTGGTGCGTAGGAGGTATCCTACCGCCGCGCGGAGGTCCCGCGCGATACTCGAAATGCGCACCATGTAGGCTGCTTCACAAAAAAAGCCCTTCAGGCACCCCGAAAATGGAAAAACCGTCGCCCGTGGTTCGGATTGGAAATCCGCGACCGGGGCCTTGCTTCCCATCCTAAGGCCCACGCACGTGCCAAATATGGCCTCGTTCCGACAAACTATGTGGTGAAACGGGCCGTTTCCTACTCATTTCCCCTAAAAGCCATAGAACTCCGGACGAGATAGCCCCTGTTCGTGAAGGGTTCTCCAAGATAATTGCCGTATCCCAGTTCCGTCTTTTGCGGTGGTTACTAGGACACATAAAATGACGCCACGCGGCTCCGCTCGATTTTTGGCTCCGTTTGCTTTGCCAAGCTGCGCAAAACGGGGCCGCCGGGACATGCGGTATGGCCGTACCGGGCGCGCGCGTGCACCCGTCCGCCAACGCGCGAAACGGAAAACATTTAGCACATAAAATGACGCGTCCTAGACCTAAAAACATTTTTCCCTCCATTTATTGAGCGAAGGAAAGTGTCGCCCGGTTCAAATCCGGACGGTTTCCGGCGGATTCGGCGGGGCACCGCGAGAAGCGGGTGGGATTCCCGGATGGCTTCCGCGCGCATATGGCATGTGATAGGTGGTGCGTAGGAGGTATCCTACCGCCGCGCGGAGGTCCCGCGCGATGCTGAAATGCGCACCATGTAGGCTGCTTCACAAAAAAAAGCCCTTCCGGCACCCGAAAATGGAAAAACCGTCGCCCGTGGTTCGGATTGGAAATCCGCGACCGGGGCCTTGCTTCCCATCCTAAGGCCCACGCACGTGCCAAATATGGCCTCGTTCCGACAAACTATGTGGTGAAACGGGCCGTTTCCTACTCATTTCTCCTAAAAGCCATAGAACTCCGGACGAGATAGCCCTGTTCGTGAAGGGTTCTCCAAGATAATTGCCGTATCCCAGTTCCGTCTTTTGCAGTGGTTACTAGGACACATAAAATGACGCCACGCGGCTCCGCTCGATTTTTTTGGCTCCGTTTGCTTTGCCAACTGCGCAAAACGGGGCCGCCGGGACATGCGGTATGGCCGTACCGGGCGCGCGCGTGCACCCGTCCGCCAACGCGCGAAACGGAAAACATTTAGCACATAAAATGACGCGTCCTAGACCTAAAAACATTTTTCCCTCCATTTATTGAGCGAAGGAAAGTGTCGCCCGGTTCAAATCCGGACGGTTTCCGGCGGATTCGGCGGGGCACCGCGGGAAGCGGGTGGGATTCCCGGATGGCTTCCGCGCGCATATGGCATGTGATAGGTGGTGCGTAGGAGGTATCCTACCGCCGCGCGGAGGTCCCGCGCGATGCTGAAATCCGCACCATGTAGGCTGCTTCACAAAAAAAGCCCTTCCGGCACCCCGAAAATGGAAAAACCGTCGCCCGTGGTTCGGATTGGAAATCCGCGACCGGGGCCTTGCTTCCCATCCTAAGGCCCACGCACGTGCCAAATATGGCCTCGTTCCGACAAACTATGTGGTGAAACGGGCCGTTTCCTACTCATTTCCCCTAAAAGCCATAGAACTCCGGACGAGATAGCCTCGTTCGTGAAGGGTTCTCCAAGATAATTGCCGTATCCCGGTTCCGTCTTTTGCGGTGGTTACTAGGACACATAAAATGACGCCACGCGGCTCCGCTCGATTTTTGGCTCCGTTTGCTTTGCCAACTGCGCAAAACGGGGCCGCCGGGACATGCGGTATGGCCGTACCGGGAGCGCGCGTGCACCCGTCCGCCAACGCGCGAAACGGAAAACATTTAGCACATAAAATGACGCGTCCTAGACCTAAAAACATTTTTCCCTCCATTTATTGAGCGAAGGAAAGTGTCGCCCCAGTTCAAATCCGGACAGTTTCCAGCGGATTCGGCGGGGCACCGCAGGAAGCGGGTGGGATTCCCAGATGGCTTCCGCGCGCATATGGCATGTGATAGGTGGTGCGTAGGAGGTATCCTACCGCCGCGCGGAGGTCCCGCGCGATACTGAAATCCGCACCATGTAGCTGCTTCACAAAAAAAGCCCTTCCGGCACCCCGAAAATGGAAAAACCGTCGCCCGTGGTTCGGATTGGAAATCCGCGACCGGGGCCTTGCTTCCCATCCTAAGGCCCACGCACGTGCCAAATATGGCCTCGTTCCGACAAACTATGTGGTGAAACGGGCCGTTTCCTACTCATTTCCCATAAAAGCCATAGAACTCCGGACGAGATAGCCCCGTTCGTGAAGGGTTCTCCAAGATAATTGCCGTATCCCAGTTCCGTCTTTTGCGGTGGTTACTAGGACACATAAAATGACGCCACGCGGCTCCGCTCGATTTTTTGGCTCCGTTTGCTTTGCCAAGCTGCGCAAAACGGGGCCGCCGGGACATGCGGTATGGCCGTACGGGCGCGCGCGTGCACCCGTCCGCCAACGCGCGAAACGGAAAACATTTAGCACATAAAATGACGCGTCCTAGACCTAAAAACATTTTTCCCTCCATTTATTGAGCGAAGGAAAGTGTCGCCCCGGTTCAAATCCGGACGGTTTCCGGCGGATTCGGCGGGGCACCGCGAGAAGCGGGTGGGATTCCCAGATGGCTTCCGCGCGCATATGGCATGTGATAGGTGGTGCGTAGGAGGTATCCTACCGCCGCGCGGAGGTCCCGCGCGATACTGAAATGCGCACCATGTAGCTGCTTCACAAAAAAAAGCCCTTCCGGCACCCGAAAATGGAAAAACCGTCGCCCGTGGTTCGGATTGGAAATCCGCGACCGGGGCCTTGCTTCCCATCCTAAGGCCCACGCACGTGCCAAATATGGCCTCGTTCAGACAAACTATGTGGTGAAACGGGCCGTTTCCTACTCATTTCCCCTAAAAGCCATAGAACTCCGGACGAGATAGCCACTGTTCGTGAAGGGTTCTCCAAGATAATTGCCGTATCCCAGTTCCGTCTTTTGCGGTGGTTACTAGGACACATAAAATGACGCCACGCGGCTCCGCTCGATTTTTGGCTCCGTTTGCTTTGCCAAGCTGCGCAAAACGGGGCCGCCGGGACATGCGGTATGGCCGTCACGGGCGCGCGCGTGCACCCGTCCGCCAACGCGCGAAACGGAAAACATTTAGCACATAAAATGACGCGTCACACTTGTACATATATGTTAGGGGCAGATGCAAGTTTTCCAACAATTCGACGCTCCGGTGATCTCGTATCTTGGGAAACCCTAGGGCGGGGACCCCGTAGATCTACCCCTATAGCTTTCTCCGTGCGAGAGTTTACCAATGTAATTTTTACTTGTTTTGGTTTATTTAGGACATATGTACATGGAAACCATAGGTTGGGCATACTTTACCATAAAATAGGCTCCATTTTAGCCGTGGCGAGAGTTTCCACATACGGATCCTGGATTTTACCAAGTGTTAGCCCATGTATGCGGAAATCGTCAACAACGGGTACATCCAAGGTTAGCCAAACCTTACATCACACTTGTACACATATGTTATGGGCATATGCAAGTTTTCCAGCGATTCCGACGATCCGATAGTACGTATCTTGGGAAACCCTAGGGCGGGGACCCCGCGAGATCTACCCCTATAGCTTTTTCCGTGCGAGGGTTTACCAATGGATTTTTTTATTTTCTTTGCTTTGTTTAGGACATATGCACATGGAAACCATAGGTTTGGAATAAAATAGGCCACATATGAGCCGTAGCAGGAGTTTCCACATACAAATCCTGGATTTTACCAAGTGTCGGCCCATGTATGCGGAAATCGTCAACGCGGGGTACATGCAAGGTTAGACAAACCTTACATATCACACTTGTACACATATGTTAGGGACAAATGCAAGTTTTCAAGCGATTCCGACGCTCCGGTGATCTGTATCTTGGGAAACCCTAGGGCGGGGACCCTGCAGATCTACCCCTATAGCTTTCTCCGTGCGAGGGTTTACCAATGGATTTTTTTATTTGCTTTGCTTTGTTTAGGACATATGCACATGGAAACCATAGGTTTGGAATGAAATAGGCCCCGGATGAGCCGTAGCGGGAGTTTCCACATACAAATCCTGGATTTTACCAAGTGTCGGCCCATGTATGCGGAAATCGTCAACGCCGGGTACATGCAAGGTTAGACAAACCTTACATCACACTTGTACACATATGTTAGGGACAAATGCAAGTTTTCAAGCGATTCCGACGCTCCGGTGATCCGTATCTTGGGAAACCCTAGGGCGGGGACCCTGCGGATCTACCCCTATAGCTTTTTTCGTGCGAGGGTTCACCAATGGATTTTTTTAATTTCTTTGCTTTGTTTAGGACATATGCACATGGAAACCATAGGTTTGGAATGAAATAGGCCCCGGATGAGCCGTAGCAGGAGTTTCCGACGATTCGGACGCTCCGGTGGTTTGTATCTAGGGAAACCCTAGGGGCGGGGACCCCGCAAATCTACCCCTAGGGTTAGGGTTAGGGTTAGAGTTAGGGTTAGCAATGGACTTTTTTCCTTTGTTTTAGGACATATGTACATCGATAGCGAGATGTTGGGCCCTATCTGGATCCCGTCGACCCGTCTACGAAGAGCGTCACTCGTGGGATCTACATAAGCCATCTACCATTTTTTTCTTTAAAAAAGTAACTATTTTTACATAATTCATACTAGTACATAAATAAAACAAACATAATATAAAGTTAATGACCAAAAAGAAAAAAAGAAAAAAAAATGTATGCCGAGGGTGGCCGTCGGCATAGGTGGGTGATGCCCTATGCCGAGGGTGGCCCTCGGCGCCTCGCTGACGCCGTGACCGGGCCGTCACGGCCGGAGCGGGACCGGAGCAGATGCTCGTGCTACGCCGACGGCCTTGTGTACGCCGAGGGTGGCCGTCGGCGTATCCGTCTCTACGCCGAGGGGATGTCTACGCCGAGGGGCTCTTTGGGCCGCTGCCCTGGACCGGACGTACGCCGACGGCCCCGACATTTGGCCGTCGGCGTACGCCACGGCCGTCGGCGCATCGCGCCATTCCTGTAGTGGCCCTCACTAAACTGAATCAGTACTTTTTTTGTAGGATTACCGAGCCTATTTGATGGACATCATTGTATTTTACATATGGTCTAAATCTTAGATTTAGTCGGAAAGATTGTGTGAACTTTCACTGACCGGAAAGACTAGGTTGGCCACTGAGTCTTTTCTGAAAATCTCAAGTTCGGCTGATTATCATTTATCACTGACTGCCCTAGAAGCCTACACTAGCTATAACGATTCCAATCTCGTTTAGTATGATAAAACATTGCTAATTCGGGTTGTAAACCTCAGCAAACGGGGCCTGTCATTCTGGGATTCCAATCCACAGAATCAAATCATGCCCTGCTGGCTGCTTAGGTGTAAAGATTCCAGCCCTAGCTGTAACGCAAATTCCAGTTCCCCAGCCTTTGATTGGAACGCAATCAAGAACTATACGCTTTGTTCTGGGTCAGGGAATGCTGTGTCTGTAATCTGAATCGGTGCTTAACGCCTTCTCCGGAACGACAACAACAAAACCAACAACAAGGACACGGCGATAACAAGTACCGATGTGCAGTGCAGCGCGACACCTGGGCCCTTTGTACCTTGGTGGAGTTCGAGCACTTGAAGGAAGCGGCACGGCAGTCGGCAGTGGTCATTCTTTTTGTGTGAATTGCACTGCAATTTTTCTATCGCCGATGGCCGATCCTAGGAAAAGCTTACCGGATGGAGAAGCAAAGGGGTTAGGTTCATGTTACATCATCCGTGCGACTAAAGCTGCGTCACAAGTTAAGAGACGCTAATACTAATAGTTCCGGCAGGCCACGATGGCTGAATCAGTGATTAAAACAATCAAACTCTCTGCTAGGGCTTAAACATATAGGATAATTTCCGCATCAAATTCGTTTCTGAACCCATTTTAGAGAATTTATATCCGGTATGAAAGAATTCGACGGAAGGATATCTGATTCCGAGCTTGACGCGGGATAAGGTATACGATATGGTATGCCAAATAGCACCCGGACATCCGTATCCGAAAATTATTTAGATCGTCCGATGGTTTTAATCAAATAATCCGATTTTCATACGAAACATCGAAGCTAATAAAGCATATTTAGTAGATACTAAGTTGCCGAGTTTGCCCGTTAAACAATAGCTCGCTTACATAGTCACTCTATCGAATACAGAGGCCGAAGTGATTAGGATAGTGGGCTATTGAAGCATGCGTTGGTATTATCCTAACTCTTGTATTTGCATTATTGCATCCATATATATGAACCTACTTTGTTCATTTTGCTATGTTATATTTATTTATTCTACCATGTTATATTATTTATTTTATGTGTGTGTTTCGTTAAACTTGTATTATCAATTATTTTTTTATTGTATGGTTTGCCGGTCCACTTATGCGACGTAAGTATCCGATCAGTTTTGTTTCCGCTCCGTTTCATTCGAATCTGTTTTCGGTCATTATTCGATCGGCTTCAAATCCGCCTAGAAAACATATTGTATAGGATATGGTAACGGCAAAATTAGATCTGATTACATCCCTACTCCGTGCTGTGAGAGCTACAGGAAGTAGTACGTACTAATTCTTCTTTATTGTGCTTACTGTTTGAGGACAGCCTAGACAAAGTCCATCATGTGCAGCATTATGGTTCATCGATGCGGAAACAGTGGAGGTATAAGCTAGAAGCGGCCAAAGGGGGTATAAGACAGTTTGCTGCGTGCACGTATTGATGATTGTTGTACGTAAATTGCGTAGTCATCTACGCTCCATCGTTGTCTCTGTGTGTTGTGGTGGTGCTCCGGGAAGGACGATGGTGGCTTTGGATCCCGGACAAAAGCTAAAGAATCCTTGGAACTTGGAAGTGAGGAAAAGGCATAGGCAGCCTATCTAGAATGAGTGCAGCAAAAGAATGTAAGGGGCAAGGAAGAATCTAAAAAACGTACGTAGTAAGAAGCAAGAGAAATGGGGGAGCGGCGATTTGGCTCCCGGGAGCAAATGCTCCCGGTTTTTTCGAAAAATCAGAACAAATCGAAAACTTACCAAAAATTTCCGAAAAAAATCATGCACGTACCTGACCATGGCACGCACCAACGTATAAAATGTCGTTGCAAAATGTCATGGTATGAGCCCTGGACAAAAATGACAAATTTCTGACATGAAATGAGATCCAAAAATTTGAATCTCAGATCTAGAAATTTGTCATTTTTGCCCAGGACGCATACGATGACATTTCGCAGCGAAATTTCACAAGGTGGTGCGTGCCATGGTCAGGTACGTGCATGATTTTTTTCGGAATTTTTTGAAAAGTTTTGAAAAACAAAATTTGCTCCCCAAAAATCCGGGAGCAAATGCTCCCGGGAGCCAAGACGAATTTCCGGAGAAATGGACATCACACTCGACTTGCACTACTGAGCGAGGACGGGGCTAGTCTTCAGATTATGTTTTAAACAGTAGGCTCGCTAGGAGGCTAGCTTTGAATTAACAAAGCCATCAACCAGCCAGGAATTACGCAAGGCGAATCGAAAAAACACGTACACACAATACCACACAACACAACACAACGGCCGAATGATACAAGGGCACAATCTGAAAGGCTTACAACTCAACACTACTAGCAAGCACCAAAGGGACTTGCAAAGCGAAGACTACAACTCTCCGACACCGAGGGCAACGAGCAGTGAAGGCGCGACGAGGCACTGCCAAAGAGCAGGATGGAGATTCATGAGCGAGGAAGGCCCCCTAAAATGCAAGCACCAAAACACATTCCGGATCCCACACCGAAGAGGGCCCCTACCCTCTCACCTTGGCTCGAAGGCGTCGAACCATCGGTCATGGGAAATGCTCACCCGAGAGCTGGGGAAGTGCTGAAATTGAGCTCCGAGGCAGCCCTAGAACACGACCACCAAGAAGGGGGAGCACACCACACCGGCCAAACCGTCGTGGCCTAAGGACGACCGGAGAGAAGCAGGAAAGCCACCGGGAGCAACTCCACGAGACCAGAGTTTCCGCCTTCAACCTCACCGAGCATCACACTCCCAGGTGACGCCTCCAAGGAGGATACGGCGTGCAGCACGTCGACGCCGCCCAATCTGAGAGATTTTGGGGTTTCACCCGGGAGGTTGGTCAGGGTGGAGACAGGGGACCCCAGCCACGCTTCCAAGGAGGAAAACGGCGCCCGCAAGCGCCGCCGCCGCTGGGCCGGGCCAGCCAACCTAGGGTTTCCCCCGATCCCGAGCCACACACCAGCTCCCTCCGCATTCCAGAGCGAGCAACAAGCCGCAGCTAAGCCGAAATGAGAGAGAGAGAGAGAGAGAGAGAGAGAGAGAGAGAGAGAGAGAGAGAGAGAGAGAGAGGGGTAACAACCTCGATCTGACGGGGAGGGGGGCTCCATGCCGTAGCCGCCACGGTCCAACCTCCCAAGAGGTCGCGGCCGACGGCCAGAGTCACCCGCGTCGACGCCTGCCGCGTGCGTCGTCGCCTCGCCTGAAGGGCCGTCGCCCCGGTCCTGGAGTCCTCCACATCGAAGCGGAGCAACGAGATCCTCGCTGCCACCGTCCTCAGCAGCCGCACGGCTTTCCGACGGTCACCTCAGGTGGCGGCAAGGGAGGGGGAAAGGTGGGAGGAGGGGCCTGGCGGTGCTAGGGTTTGGACGCCGCCCGAGTCGCCCCAGCGGGAGCGATGCGGGGGCAGGGGGATTTCGTGTCTTCAGATTATCATGGATCGTTTCTTTGGAATACTTTCTGAATATTTTTCCAATCCGATAATTTCTACTGTTATTTTTTTTCGAAAGATCGATCATTTCTACTGTAAACACTGCGTTGCACTTTTCCTTAATCTGATTAGGCACAGCCGCACAGCTCACTCTGAAACAACTATTCTTAGTGCAGACAAATGCAATAACAGAATGCTCGTATTGGATAAGCTTAGAGACAAATGATGATAATAAAGCGAAAAAGGCACCCAACCAACTCCCACTCCACTGTTCTGCCCCCACTCGACACTCCCGTGCTATCAGTCACCACCTCCGCTCTCCCCTTTCCAGAACCACCTTCTTCACAGTGCCGTCCTCGCTCACTGCCGCTCCTGCCTTTATTAGCACCCTCGCGCGTGCTGCACCACCTCACAACACACTCACCGCCGCTGCTTCAATCCAAGAAGAGAGAGAGCCACCGGAGCTAGCTGCCCAAGAGAGCGGGGAGAATGGAGGGGAAGGAGGAGGACGTGCGCCTGGGCGCGAACAAGTTCTCCGAGCGGCAGCCCATCGGGACGGCGGCGCAGGGCGGCGGCGACGACAAGGACTACAAGGAGCCGCCGCCGGCGCCGCTGTTCGAGCCCGGGGAGCTCAAGTCCTGGTCCTTCTACCGCGCGGGCATCGCCGAGTTCATCGCCACCTTCCTCTTCCTCTACATCACCGTCCTCACCGTCATGGGCGTCTCCAAGTCCCCCTCCAAGTGCGCCACCGTCGGCATCCAGGGCATCGCATGGTCCTTCGGGGGCATGATCTTCGCCCTCGTCTACTGCACCGCCGGCATCTCTGGTCAGCCTACAGAGCCTTCCTTCTCTTGATTAATCACCTTCTCGTGATTAGGCAGCTCCAACTTTTATTTGTTCTAGATTTTGCCTTGCACATGGGAATTCCTAGCACATGCACCTTCTTAATTACCTTTTTGTTCTTGTACCAACATGTACCTCCCTTGCACCTGAAGTTTTGTCCTATTGCAGTTCAGTAGCAATTTGACATTTGTATTAGACGGCAGTACGGCACACTCTGTACTGCTGCTGTATACGAAACCCTGCTTTTACGCAAAGGCAGGATTCCTAACAATAGGATAAAGCTCATCTTTTCATATAGTGCTTCTGTAATACCCCAAATCTTAATACTCGAAGCTGTTGAAATGTACTAGCGCACATAGACAAACATCACTTTGATTGGTTGATGTTGATACTTGAAGGTGAACAGATATAGTCATATTTGTACAATTCTACCTGCTTGAACATTGCTATACGGAAAATTCAGCATTTATAGTTATAAAACCGCTTTTATTGTCAATTTGTACACTGTCTCTCAGTAAACTACTACACTACGTCAGTAAATTTGTGGTCCAATTTTCAGTACTGCTGCTTCTGAATCTCAGGTTCTGCCTGGTTAGTCTGAATATATGAAATCTAAGAGAGGAACAAACATGACGTAACAACAAAAACCATACTGACCGCTAATCTCTGCTATCTGCTACTACAACAGGAGGACACATCAACCCAGCAGTGACTTTTGGGCTGTTCTTGGCCAGGAAGCTGTCCCTGACCAGGGCCATCTTCTACATAATTATGCAATGCCTAGGCGCCATCTGTGGAGCTGGAGTTGTGAAGGGCTTCCAGCAGGGGCTGTACATGGGCAACGGTGGTGGCGCCAATGTAGTTGCCAAAGGCTACACCAAGGGTGATGGCCTTGGTGCTGAGATCATTGGCACCTTTGTCCTGGTCTACACCGTCTTCTCGGCTACTGACGCCAAGAGGAATGCCAGGGACTCCCATGTTCCGGTAACTGCTCTACATCTTTACTACCTAGTTTTGTTTGATATGTACAATACTACATGCTAAAATCGACATCTGGCATATTCTGGTGAACATCTACCTCCTACATGTAAATACAGTGAACTGATACGGCTGAAGCTTTTAAGTACATGTGGTATGCAATTGATGGCTTGAGTTTAGATTATTCGGTTGATCTTGCTTGCTCCAGCAAATTGTGTATATAGTTATCCTCTAATGTATAATTTTGCTAGCTATTTCGGTACAGATTGTAATATTTTTCCATCCGTTGTTGGTGAAAACAGATCCTCGCCCCACTTCCGATTGGATTTGCGGTGTTCCTGGTCCATCTAGCCACCATCCCCATCACTGGCACCGGCATCAACCCAGCTAGGAGCCTTGGGGCTGCCATCATCTACAACAGGGACCATGCCTGGAATGACCATGTGAGTGAAACCCACTCTGGCCTACTTGCCGTTTTCAGCAAGTTGTTCCTCTAATAATCAAACTGCTTCCGACCAAATAATACCAGACATGTAATCAGCACTTCCTGTGGGGCATATTTAGTAGTTAGTTGGTGCACAGTTCTGTTATGTTCTTTAGTTCTGGAAAGTCTGAACTGATCATGTGTATATGTAGGTGTATATGTAACCAACCACAATTATTCATACACTTCCTCAAAAAATGGGATAATCATACACTTAACATATATTACCATAGGGGTATGCTACCGATAGATGTTTATAGCTCATTTGTTCTGAAAAGTGACATGTTTCATAATGTGTAGCTGGCACCTATCAGTTTATATAGACAATTGAGGATGATAGCACATCGATATGTTTCCTCATGCTTAGCCTATCAATACCCTGGAGAGCTCATACCTAACCTTGTTTCATTTCACAGTGGATCTTCTGGGTCGGCCCCTTTGTTGGCGCTGCTTTGGCTGCCATCTACCACCAGGTGATCATCAGAGCAATTCCGTTCAAGAGCAGGTCTTAAGCTGCCGCTGCTACCAATCGGAAGATCGAGCTTCTTAAGCTTGTGATGTCTTGTTTCCCTTGCCCTACTAGCGTGTCCATCGTTGACTCTCCATCTCTCTTTGAAATGTTCTCTCCTATCTGAATCCAGACTTGTGTAATTCGGTACTCAGTTCTGCATGTGCTTATCGTGGATATTTAAGTTATGACTTGTTGTTGTAGTTTCCCATTGTCTGCTCCCGTTATCGGTTATTCATTTGGAATGTCGACAACAATTCTTACATTGTCCTAGCTATTAGCGAGCATAAACTACAAGGAGAGAAAACAAAACTACCGATGATCATACCGAGAAAAAGGTAGAGAAAGGTTTTGATCTGAATTGAGTAATGCTATGTTCTACGAGAGCACTGAACCCTAGTAGCGAACTCGGGACACAGGCGATGACTGCATGCCAGTTTGTGGATTGGAGAAGTTTGATATCATTTGAATCTGCAGCGCGCAACGGTAGTGGTGGACCTGGTCGATTTGGTAGGTTGTGGCCTTGTGGGGCAGAGGCCAGGACAACTATGAAGATGAAGTTGGAGATTATTGATGACACACACGGTGTAAAGGGCAATAGTGCATGCTACTACATGCCCTACGCCACGGCACATGGGTTGCCTGTTGATTGTGCTGGTTGCTCTGGCGTGTCCAAACTCGCAAGAGCATCTCCACTCGTCTCCTCGACTAGGCCCCCGAGCGACGTATTTCTAATCCGGACGGCGTTATTCGGCCCAGTCGCGTCCCCGGCCCCCCGGGAGCGGTCGGGGACTCCGGACGAAATAAAAGCGCGCGAAACGTCGAGGAAACTTCCCGCGCGTCTGGTGGCCCCAACTTGTCGGCGAGAGACACCGATCGTCGTCCTCATCGCATCGTCTTCCGCGCGCTGTAAAAGCCCGCCGCCGGTCGAGATTCGCCGGACGCGTAGCTTCCACGCGGCGAGGTTAATGCCGTCGCCTCGGTATCACGCGCGCCTACCTCTATTTATCGCCGAACTACCGCGTCTGCCCCGCATTCACCTCTCTCGCATTCCACCAAATCTTCCCCGAAACTCGAAAGAGGTAGCAATGGCGAACGACGGTGCGGCCAACAACGGCCGGCCGCCGCTCTCTCCACCAATGGGAGGGACGGCTCCTCCACGCGGCGGGCTACCCGGCGCCGCCGGACTTCCGCGCACCGGAGGGATGGAGGCTGAGCGCAGGCGGCGTGCCGATCCCGCCGCCGCCAACGGGTGGGAACTTACTCGAAACGGTGATCAACGAGGTGCTCGTCACTCTCAGTGACGAGCTGCGCGCGGATCCGCGGTTCTTCCCCGACAACCACGAATCGTGGATCGCGTTCTTCCGGCGCAGGTACGAACGCGAACTCCGGGCGTACGACGGCCCTCCTCCTCCTCCGGCAAGGAATAACGCCGCCGGCCGCCGCCAATGGTGGAGCGCGCACGGCCGCACCTCGAGAATGTGCTCGCGCACATCGAGGACGGGAACTCCCCCGTCCTAGGGATGCCGCCGCCGGTGGCGGCTACCGTGTCACGCCGGCACGGTAGTTCCTGGATGCCGAGGAGGATGGCGGCATCCTCCTCCTCGTCTGGCTCGCGATCGGCGTCCAGGTCCGGCGGGTCGACGCCGGCCACCGTCAAGAAGGAGTGGGCGTAAAACTTTGTATGAAATGCAAAGAACTTGGTTGTCGCTGTAGGTTCTGCAATCTA
>NC_061509.1:208167200-208186873 GCF_022539505.1 Lolium rigidum
AACTCATTAGAGGGTTAGTGCACAATATAAATTGACATATTCAGAGGTGACACACTCATTCTTAACACTTCTGGACATTGCATAATGCTACTGGACATTAGTGGATCAAAGAAATTCATCCAACATAGCGTAAAGAGGCAATGCGAAATAAAAGGCAGAATCTGTCAAAACAGAACAGTTCGTATTGACGAATTTTAAAATGGCACCAGACTTGCTCAAATGAAAATGCTCAAATTTAATGAAAGTTGCGTACATATCTGAGGATCATGCACGTAAATTGGCATAATTTTCTGAGCTTCCTGCAGGGCAGTGGGCTCAGATTCGTGACAGCAAAGAAATCTGGAACTGCGCAGTAATCCAAATCTAGTACTCCCTCCGATTCATATTAATTGACTTCTATATGGATGTATCTAGAACTAAAATGTGTCTAGATACATCCATATCAGAGTCAATTAATATGAACCGGAGGGAGTACTTACTTTTCTATCAACGGCTTAACTTGGCACAACAAAACTCAAAACTAAGATAAGGAGAGGTTGTTACAGTAGTAAACAACTTCCAAGACACAAAATAAAAACAAAGTACTGTAGGTAAAAACATGGGTTGTCTCCCATAAGCGCTTTTCTTTAACGCCTTTCAGCTAGGCGCAGAAAGTGTGTATCAAGTAACATCGAGAGATGAAGCATCAACATCATAATTTGTTCTAATGATAGAATCATAAGGTACCTTCATTCTCTTTCTAGGGAAGTGTTCCATACCTTTCTTGAGATGAAATTGATATTTTATATTTCCTTCCCTCATATCAATAATAGCACCAACAGTTTGAAGAAAAGGTCTTCCCAATATAATTGGACAAGATGCATTGCATTCAATATCCAAGACAACAAAATCAACGGGACAAGGTTATTGTTAACCATAATATGAACATTATCAACTTTCCCCAAAGGTTTCTTTTTAGCATTATCAGCGAGATTAACATCCAAATAACAGTTTTTCAATGGTGGCAAGTCAAGCATATCATAGACTTTTTAGGCATAACAGAAATACTTGCACCAAGATCACATAAGGCATTACAATCAAAATCTTTGATTCTCATTTTAATGATGGGCTCCCAACCATCCTCTAGCTTTCTAGGAATAGAAGTTTCAAGTTTTAGTTTCTCTTCTCTAGCTTTTATGAGAGCATTTGTAATATGTTTTGTGAAAGCCAAATTTATAGCACTAGCATTGGGACTCTTAGAAAGTTTTAGCAAGAACTTTATAACTTCAGAGATGTGGCAATCATCAAAATTCAAACCATTATAATCTAAAGCAATGGGATCATCATCCCCAATGTTGGAAAAAATTTCAGCAGCTTTATCGCAGGCAGTTTCAGTAGCTTTAGCAGCTCCGGCAGTTTTTCGCGCTTTGCATTAGAAGTGGAAACATTGCTAACACCAATTCTTTTATTAGTATGAGTAGGAGGTGCAGCAACATGTGTAGCATTAGCATTACTAGTGGTGGTAATAGTCCAAACTTTAGCTATATTCTTCTCTTTAGCTAGTTTTTCATTTTCTTCTCTATCCCACCTAGCACGCAGTTCAGCCATTAATCTTATATTCTCATTAATTCTAACTTGAATGGCATTTGCTGTAGTAACAATTTTATTTTCAATATCCCTATTAGGCATAACTTTCGATTTCAAAAGATCAACATAGAGGCAAGACTATCAACTCTAGAAACAAGAATATCAATTTTATTGAGCTTTTCCTCAACAGATTTGTTAAAGGCAGTTTGTGTACTAATAAATTCTTTAAGCATGGCTTCAAGTCCAGGGGTGTATTCCTATTATTGTTGTAAGAATTCCCATAAGAATTAGCATAACCGTTACCATTATTATAAGGATATGGCCTATAGTTATTACTAGAATTGTTCCGATAAGCATTGTTGTTGAAATTATTATTTTTAATGAAGTTTACATCAACATGTTCTTCTTGGGCAACCAATGAAGCTAATGGAACATTATTAGGATCAACATTAGTCCTATCATTCGCAAGCATAGACATAATAGCATCAACCTTATCATTCAAGGAAGAGGATTCTTCAACAGAATTTACCTTCTTACCTTGTGGAGCTCTTTCCGTGTGCCATTCAGAGTAGTTGATCATCATATTATCAAGAAGCTTTGTTGCTTCACCAAGAGTGATGGACATAAAGGTACCTCCAGCAGCTGAATCCAATAAATTCCGCGAAGAAAAATTTAGTCCCGCATAGAAGGTTTGGATGATCATCCAAGTAGTCATCCATGGGTTGGGCAATTTTTAACCAGAGATTTCATTCTTTCCCAAGCTTGAGCAACATGTTCAGTATCTAATTGTTTAAAATTCATTATGCTACTCCTCAAAGATATAATTTTAGCAGGGGGATAATATCTACCAATAAAAGCATCCTTGCATTTAGTCCATGAATCAATACTATTCTTAGGCGGAGATAGCAACCAATCTTTAGCTCTTCCTCTTAATGAGAAAGGAAACAATTTTAGTTTAATAATATCACCATCTACATCTTTATATTTTTGCATTTCACATAGTTCAACAAAATTATTAAGATGGGCAGCAAGATCATCGTAACTAATTCCGTAAAATTGATCTTTCATGACAAGATTCAAGAAAAGCAGAGTTTAATTTCAAAGAATTCTGCTGTAGTAGCAGTGGAGCAATAGGTGTGCATAAGAAATCATTATTATTTGTGGTTGTGAAGTCACACAACTTAGTATTTTCAGCGTTGGCCATTTTAGCAATAGTAAATAAAGCAAACTAGATAAAGTAAATGCAAGTAAACTAATTTTTTTTGTGTTTTCGATATAGCAAACAAGATAGCAAATAAAGTAAAACTAGCAACTAATTTTTTTGTGTTTTGATATAAGTGCAGCAAACAAAGTAGTAAATAAAATAAAGCAAGACAAAAACAAAGTAAAGAGATTGAGAAGTGGAGACTCCCCTTGCAAGCGTGTCTTGATCTCCCCGAGCAACGGCGCCGTAAAAGAGCTTGATGGCGTGTATTTCACACGTTCGTTGGGCAACCCCAAGAGGAAGGTATGATGCGCACAAGCAGCAAGTTTTCCCTCGAAAGAAACCAAGGTTTATCGAACCAGGAGGAGCCAAGAAGCACGTTGAAGGTTGATGGCGGCGGGATGTAGTGCGGCGCAACACCGGAGATTCCGGCGCCAACGTGGAACCCGCACAACACAACCAAGCTACTTTGCCCCAACGAAACAGTGGAGGTTGTCAATCTCACCGGCTTGCCGTAACAAAGGATTAACCGTATTGTGTGGAAGATGATTGTTTGCAGAGAAAACAGTAGAAACAAGTATTGCAGTAGATTGTATTTCAAGAAAGAGAATTGGACCGGGGTCCACAGCTCACTAGAGGTGTCTCTCCCATAAGACGAACAGCATGTTGGGTGAACAAATTACAGTTGGGCAATTGACAAATAAAGAGAGCATGACAATGCACATACATATCATGATGAGTATAGTGAGATTTAATTGGGCATTACGACAAAGTACATAGACCGCCATCCAACCGCATCTATGCCTAAAAGTCCACCTTCAGGTTATCATCCGAACCCCTCCAAGCATTAAGTTGCAAGCAACGAGACAATTGCATTAAGTATGGTGCGTAATGTAATCAACAACTACATCCTTAGACATAGCATCAATGTTTTATCCCTAGTGGCAACAAGCACAACACAACCTTAGAACTTTCTCACATCGTCCCTGTGTCAATGCGGCATGAACCCACTATCGAGCATAAGTACTCCCTCTTGGAGTTAAAAGCATCTACTTGGCCGAGAGCATCTACTAATAACGGAGAGCATGCAAGATCATAAACAACACATAAGCATAACTTTGATAATCAACATAACAAGTATTCTCTATTCATCGGATCCCAACAAACGCAACATATAGAATTACATATAGATGATCTTGATCATGATAGGCAGCTCACAAGATCCGACAATGATAGCACAATGGGGAGAAGACAACCATCTAGCTACCGCTATGGACCCATAGTCCAGGGGTAGACTACTCACTCATCACTCCGGAGGCGACCATGGCGGTGTAGAGTCCTCCGGAGATGATTCCCCTCTCCGGCAGGGTGCCGGAGGCGATCTTCAGGATCCCCCGAGATGGGATCGGCGGCGACGGCGTCTCGCAATGTTTTCCGTATCGTGGCTCTCGGCATCGGGGGTTTCGTCACGCGAGGCTATTTGTAGGCGGAAGGGCAAGTCAAGAGGCGGCACGGGGGCCCACACCACAGGCCGGCGCGGCCAAGGGGGCCGCGCCGCCCTAGGGTTTGGCGCCCCGTGGCCCCTCTTCGTCTCTCCTTCGGACTTCCGGAAGCTTCGTGAGAAAATAGGCCTCTCGGGCTTTTATTTCGTCCAATTCCGAGAATATTTCTTTACTAGGATTTCTGAAACCAAAAACAAGCAGAAACAAAGAATCGGCACTTCGGCATCTTGTTAATAGGTTAGTTCCAGAAAATGCACGAATATGATATAAAGTGTGCATAAAACATGTAGATAACATCAATAATGTGGCATGGAACACAAGAAATTATCGATACGTTGGAGACGTATCAGCGGTGTTGTACCCAAATCTTCCACCGGTAAATCATGCTTGAGAATAGGTTGGCGAAGAAAAATCTCCTCAAGCTCATCTCTTTCTTTCCTAAAAACTTCACTCTCGCTATTCTCCAAATGTTGCTGCAAAGGATTATTAGGAACAAGAACAATAGATGCGCACTGCTCCATTTTAAAATCATCACTAGGCAAATCAGCTTTATAAGGAGTTTTGGTAAATTTAGAGAAGTTAAACTCATAAGATTCACCAGCAAATTTAGTCAAAATTTTCTCTTTCTTGCAATCTATAATAGCTCCACAAGTATTTAGAAAAGGTCTACCAAAAATGATAGGACAATAATCAACCAAGTACCAAAAAGTCAGCAGGATATTTAATCTTACCACATAGAACTTCCACATCTCGAACAATACCAATTGGAGAAATAGTTTCTCTATTAGCCAGCTGAATAACCACATCAATATCTTCAAGTTCACAAGAATCAATTTCGTGCATAATCTCCGTGTAAAGCTCATAAGGAATAGCACTAATACTTGCACCAATATCACATAGACCATAATAGCAATGATCACCAATTCTAACAGATAGCATAGGAACACTAACTTGTTTGGGTTTATTAGGATGTGAAACAATATTAGAAGCATCTCCAGAGAAAATAATGTGACCATCCTCTACATTTTCAGTCACAAGATCTTTAACTATTGCAACAACAGGTTCAACTTTTATTTGTTCTTCAGGTTCTATAGGTTTATTTTCACTTTTATGAACCGCACTATTTATAACAGAGTACCCCTTCATTTTAGCAGGAAAAGGAGTTTTTTCAATATAAGCTTCAGGAATAACATGATCAGCAGTTTCAACTACAACACACTTATTAATAGATGAATCAATTTTATCTTTATACGGTTCATGATACTTATCGAAATTCTTCTTAGGCAATTCATAATGAGAGGCAAAAGCTTTATAAAGATTTGCAGCAACTTGAGAATCAAGACCATATGTAGCACTCATATTACGAAATTTATCAGTATCCATAAAAGCTTCAATGCATTTATAATCATAAATTATACCGATTCTCTATCCTTGTCGTTCTCCCAACCTTCAGTATTTTCTTGGATCCGATCAAGAAGGTCCCTTTTAAACTCTTCTTTGTTGCGTGTAAATGATCCAGAACAAGAAGTATCCAAGCAAGGTCTTGTCTTGAAAAGAAAGTCTTGCATAGAAATTATCAATAATAACATTACCAGGAAGCTCATGAATGGGGCATTTGAGCATTAAAGACTTCAATCTCCCCAAGCTTGGGCAATACTCTCTCCATCATGAGGCCAGAAATTATATATGCGGTTCCGATCTTTGTGAATTTCACTTGGAGGATAGAATTTGGAATAAAATAAAGGCACAATGTCCTCCCAATCAAGAGAATCACCATTCTTCAGCAATTTATACCAATGCGCCTCTTTACCAGACAGCGATATAGAGAATAGTTTCTTTCTAACTTCATTCATAGCAATACCCGCACATTTGAATAACCCGCATAATTCATGCAAAAACAATGAATGATCACCAGGATGGACAGCTTCCATCCCCTTCATAGCGGTTATCCATAACACGTTCAATAATTTTCATAGGTATTTTATATGGTATTACTTCCTCACCTGGCGCCTCATCCACTACCGTTGCAGTAGTAGTAGATTTCCCAAATAGAAATTGAAGAGAAGATCTCTCCATAATGACTTATAGCAACAGAAAGTAAATAAAATCAGCACAAACAAGTAAAGGTTTTCCTTACCAATTCCACTTACCAATAGCGCTACACTCCCCGGCAACGGTGCCATAAAATAGTCTTGATGACCCACACGTATAGGGGGTGTATCGTAGTACTTTGGATAAATAAGAGTGTCGAACCCAACGAGGAGCAGAAGGTGTTGACGAGCAGTTTTGATGAAGGATTCACTGTAAATGCTCACAGACAAGTATTCAGGGGGTTTTGATGTAACAGATGAATAAAGTACAAGTAAGTAAAATGCGAGAGAAATAATTGCAGCGAGTGGCCCAATCCTTTTTAGCACAAAGGACGGGCCGGTTTGTTTACTTATAATGACCAAACGTTCTTGAGGACACACGGGATTTTAGTCTAGTGCTTTCGCTACATACAGCTGATTAATCTTCATTGTTTTGATAAGTGTTGTGTGGGTGAACCTATGCTAATGTACCGCCCTTCCTAGGACTAATACATACTTGTGATTATACCTCTTGCAAGCATCCGCAACTACAAGAAAGTAATTAAGATAAATCTAACCACAGCCTTAAACTCTGAGATCCTCGCGATCCCTCCCGCATCGATATACCAACGGGGGCTTAGGTTTCTGTCACTCCGGCAACCCCGCAATTGGCAAACGAGTACAAGATGTATTCCCTAGGCCCATAAATGGTGAAGTATCGTGTAGTCGACGTTCACACGACACCACTAGAAGAATAACACCACAACTTAAATATCATAACATTGAATATTACTCAACCATAATTCACTACTAACATTTAGACTTCACCCATGTCCTCAAGAACTAAACGAACTACTCACGAGACATCATATGGAACATGATCAGAGGTGATATGATGATGAATAACAATCTGAACATAAACCTTGGTTCAATGGTTTCACTCAATAGCATCTATAACAAGTAGAAATCAATACCGGGAGAGTTTCCCCTATCAAACAATCAAGATCAAACCCAAATTGCTACAGCGGTGACGATGTCCAGCGGTGGAGACGGCGGTGATGATGGTGGAGATGATGATGATGGTGATGGAGATGATGTCCAGCTCGATGGCGGTGACGATGGCGTCGATTTCCCCTCCGGGAGGGAATTTCCCCGGCGGATTCCTCGCCCGCCGGAGAGCTCTTTTCTCTCTGGTGTTCTCCGCCCCGCAGAGGCGGCCGTGACTCTTCGCGACCTACCCTCCGGAGCTTTGGTTTTCGGGACGAAGGGTTTCGCGAAGAAAAGGAGGCGAAAGGGGCTGTGGGCCCCCACACCACAAGGTGGCGCGGCCGTGCCATGGGCCGCGCCGGCCCGTGGTCCGGCCCCACCTTGGGTCCTCTCAGCTCCCCCTTCCGGCCTTCTCCGTCATCCGGAAAAATAGGATTTTTGGTGAAATTTCCTTCCACAAGCTTGATCTTCCGAAATATTGCATCCTGACGGTGCTTTTTCCAGCAGAATCCTGGCTCCGGTGCGCGATCTCCAAATAATCATAAAACATGCAAAATAGATGAAATAACATAAGTATTGTGTCCCAATATGAAATATATCAATGAATAACAGCAAATTATGATATAAAATAGTGATGCAAATTGGACGTATCAATGCTATGTCCGATGATGTAGTTATTGATTACATTACGCACCATACTTAATGCAATTATCTGTTGTTTTACAACTTAATACTGGAAGGGGTTCGGATGATAACCTGAAGGTGGACTTTTTAGGCATAGATGCATGCTGGATAGCGGTCTATGTACTTTGTCGTAATGCCCAATTAAATCTCACAATATTCATCATATCATGTATGTGCATTGTCATGCCCTCTCTATTTGTCAATTGCCCGACTGTAATTTGTTCACCCAACATGCTATTTATCTTACGGGAGAGACACCTCTAGTGAACTGTGGACCCCGGTCCATTCTTTTACATTAAATACAATCTACTGCAATACCTGTTTTACTATTTTCTGCAAACAATCATCATCCACACTATACATCTAATCCTTTGTTACAGCAAGCCGGTGAGATTGACAACCTCACTGTTTCGTTGGGGCAAAGTACTTTGGTTGTGTTGTGCAGGTTCCACGTTGGCGCCGGAATCCCTGGTGTTGCGCCGCACTACATCCCGCCGCCATCAACCTTCAACGTGCTTCTTGGCTCCTCCTGGTTCGATAAACCTTGGTTTCTTTCTGAGGAAAAACTTGCTGTTGTGCGCATCATACCTTCCTCTTGGGGTTCCCAACGAACGTGTGAGTTACACGCCATCAGAATCCTACGCGGATACATTGCACACGGAAATCATAAAATGAACACAGCTAAACTATCTCACATGGTTAAATCATGTAAAACTGTAAGAACATATCAAAACCAGTGTAAATGTTTCTGCATTTGTAAACCATGTGCATTATATTAGCTGCAGTTTACAAATGTTTTCTGTTTTGTTTTTTGGTGACATCTCAGATGGGCGGGAAACATTACACGTGTGTAGTGTGTTCCCGTCAAGTTGCCTCCCGTGTTTTCATTCAAAGAATGTAGCATATTTGCCTCCTCCAGAATGACATGCGTTGGTGAAGAGGTAAATTCCTCGGCCTTGTCTCCATGCTATATAAATATCTTCGCTCCCACCCTCCTAGAACATAATAGCTCTTCGACTGATACTAGCTCTGATATGGCGTGAAGAACCGCTCGCCTCTCTTGCATGTGGCAGTCCCCGGCGCCATAGCGTGTTGACCAGGTGTCTCTGGTTCAGGAGGAGAAGCACTCCCTCCTACCACCAGACCACGTCGGCGGCTCCTTCCCCTCGTACTCAGGTGGGTCCTCCTCGGACGAGGAGTATGAGGACATGGAGGATGACATGGACTGGATGGAGTAGAAGATCTAAGAGCATATGGTAGTGGAGCTTTCCTTCGAGTCTCTCCGTGAGGAGAAGGTCCGCGCCATGAAGAAGGTTGTCCGTGCAGAGGCATCTTCGCTTGTCCTTGCACCGCGTTGTCCTAAGTTTCCCATCGAAAGGTTCGACGAGATTGTGCATATTTGAAAATCCTCCGCGGCGAGGCACAAGGCCATAGAGGATGGGGAATCAAGCTCTCAGAAGGGCGGAGCCACCACCGTGACCGATGTCATATCATCTTTTGTGACAACCAGGAGGACTTTTAGTGTGTAGTGAGTAGCTATTAATTAGCTAGTGTATATTGTGTAGTTATTAATAACTTTATGATTTGTTTAGTTAGCGGTCTTTCATAATATGTAGCTACATGTTTGATTGGAGCCCGTCTGATCTATTCCCACATACTATTAATACGTTCTTCGGTTATTAGCTAAAGAATCATATCTCGCACAAGTTATATTAATTCTATATTATGGGAAAAAATCTGATTAACTGAGTAGTTATAGGCCGAACATTACAAACTGGTTGTCCGGCGAAACACACACGGTTCACCGAATCACGGCACACCTTTGTTTATTGGCTACACACAAGCTTATGATAATAAGAATCGTTTGTGATTATATAGATTAGTTGTTACATGGAAATTAAAAACTAGCCTACTATTCGATGCGCTTGAATTTGCGCCCGCGGCTTATTTTTCCTCTTGAACTGCCCTTTCCCGTCTAATTGATATCTTGGCCACCCTTCTTGCTGATGAATTTTGGCTTCTCTTCTTCTTCTTCCTCCTCCTCCTCACTGTCGTATTTTCTATCTTTGTATTCATCGTCATCTGCACCTCGATAAGTTTATCCGCGGAATAATGCGCACATTTCTAGAACTGAACAACATGTCATAAGGTCCATTGCACACATTTTAGGGCATGGAAACATGTGCGAAGACAACTCATCATAGATGTTCGGTAGATGAAAAAATGTGTGGGATAATATGACCCATTAGGACCTAGAAAAATAGCCCTACCAGCGTATATATGTGGACCAGCAATGAGACCACTCTACTCAAGAGCCGCCTCATCTCTTTAGGACTACAATACGTCAGCTCTCTAGAAAATTCAGCTGGTTGGAAAGGCAGAAGCAAAAGCTAGCTTCTGGAGGCCTTTGGCACTATGATCCCGATGACCTCAGTGGCGGTATTTCCGCCGTGGAATCGTGACTATCTATGCAGTCGAATGTTAGGAGTGTCGGTGATACCGCCAATCAAACTGGGCTTGTCCTCGCTGTAACATCCTAGGTTTAGAGGCCACGAATAGATGGAACACAATAGTGTGCATTGCATTCATGCATGTGAAATCCGGGAAAATTTTAAACTTTTTGATAGAACTTGTCAAAGTGATTAAAGTTCTACCTAGCTGATGATTTAGAACTAGTTTATCATGCTGAGTGTTACAACTTTGATATGACGTTTGGTAAACTTTTGTTATTAGGAGGGTAGAATTAAGACTCGTAAATAAAAGTGAACAACACATCACACAAGAAAACAAAAAAAAAACTTGGTGCTTAACTTATCTTCGGTTACCATCATTTAACACATGTGATGAACAATTCTTTAGCACATGATCAATCAAGTAAAAATCCAACCAATATTATTCTTAGCTCATTCTATCCCACCAGAGCTCATTTCATCTTATCTTGATCACCATCTGATCATCATCACTTGTAATTACACTTGTCAATAATCAAGTAATTTCCCAAATGAATAACCCATTCTTGACCTTCCAAAACATTGATCATCTTGAACCCTAATCCATTGGAGTCTTTCTCTTTAAGGCTACCAATTCCAATCTTCAGAGGGAACAAGCTTAGAGACTCTAGTATATCGTAAACCCTGGAGTAAGAACCTATTTAGAAGTGGGTGAGATCGAACCTATCCCAAGTTGTCTAGTGTAATCTTGAAGAATAAGAATATACTGAAGTCGAGGAGAGAGCAATCGGTGCCTTCAACAATGGTGTGCGCATGAAAGAACTGGGTCGCAAAAAGCCAAAATCCATTGCTCAGTTGATGGACCTCACAAACCAATGAACTGATGGAGAGGATGGTGTGCACAACCAATGACGTTCAGACGATGATGCTATGGATGGAAGGAGGTTTGACCGCAATGGTGACCGCAGAAGAAAGCGCAATAATCCCAATTACAATGGAGTCAATGACCCCGAGATGGTCGTGGTTGGTTTTGTCGAAAGACGAGATGATGATAATCGTAACCGAAGAGTGGCAACTGCGATCCAGATTGTGCTAGATCCTTCGCAGGTGCGAGCAAGCCTGCCTGACCACATAGTTTGAGATCTACCGCCTTCACACGGATATTGAGCGCTGCGAAGTTGTCCTTATTGCCTTGTTGGTCTCTTGGATTGCATCGTTGCTTTTGCGCAAGCCAAGAATTGCTGCCATGATGTCGTATGTGGTTTATTTCTACTTCACCTTGTCTGCATCGAAAGCCATGGTGGTCGGCTCTAATAGCAGATGGTGTGACTGCTTGGAGCTTCGAAAGTAATAAGGGTGGGTCATAGGAGGACAGGTTCGTCCTCTGCAGCCCGGTGCCGTTGCCAACGATTAGAAGGGTAGCGGGGATTAGATCGAGAGATAGAGTAATCGGGAATAGCAAGTAGAAGCCTTAACCTAAAACACACGGGATACACATCCTTTATAGGAGGACCAACCACCACCTGCTAGACAAAACCGACTCCTAAATCTGTAGTACACAGCTAGGACTCTTTGACTCATGTGACCCTATTTTTCTAATTTATTAATCATGCAGTATTGAATTAGACTCTAACACAACATCCCTACTTCTCTTCAGAAATTTTTGAAACGTGTAAATCGGAAATTCAATTCTGCTCCTAGGTGCGTATGGTCCCTCTACCAGAAAATCATATTTTGAAGTGTCAATAAATTTTGAAAAAAAATTACATGTACATTTTCATAATATATCTGCGTTCGTCAAGTTTCATGAAAAACCAATATTTTTTGTGGTCTACGTAAAAAAGAGAAAATTTATCTTGTGAAAAGCATTATTTTTAGCACTGAATTTTGTTTTTTTTACACATGTTACATATAAGTCGATTTTTTATGAAACGACTTTGTGAGCATGTAGCACATGAAGATGTACGTGTGAATTGTTTGTTTTAATTTTAAAAAAATCAACATGTATGTAAAATGTAATTTAAAATAGAGGAAGCATATGATCCCAAGTTCGAGAACACCACTCTCCGTGTAAATATGATTTTTGGAAATAAAGGCTACATTTGTCCGCACTCTGAATAAATTACAGTATCATCTTTAGATGTACATCACGGCTAGCGTGTGCGTGTCAGATGGGCCTGTGCAAAACATGTTCTTGTTTGTTTACATGGAACTGGGAGCATGTTGGGACAGTCGGCAGGTTCCACACTTCCACGATCGTGTTGCAGAAAGAAGGTCGGGCACTCGGGCCAGATCCCAGGTGTACTTTATGCTATGATACGAAAGTCAGGTTCCAGCCTATTTTTTAGAAAAAATGGATGCAATTTTTTTGGCTCAATCTACTAATTAAGAAAAAATGCGTAATTACTTAACGGGAAAGCCAGGCTAAAACCGCTATAACAACACAGATGGACTACTCTTACAGCATGTAACTTCTACAACCACAAACTCTCAACACATTGTCCATCCACCGGGTGAAAATGCATGAACTAAGATCTCGGAAACGACAACGCAAAGAGATGAGAACTTCCTATCAAACATTCGCGACTCCTTTCTGGTGCCACTCTTATTGCTTTTTTTTCTGAGATACTTCTTCACCTTCTAAATTTTGTATCAGGGCATCTCCAGCGGCGCGACGCAAATGGACGCTGAGCGATCGTTTGCGTCCGCGCGGACCGGAAATGCGTCTGACACCACCTCCAACGGCGACGCAAAGTGACCGGGCCGTCCGTGGAGACGCAAACCTGGCCCAAATACGCGGACGCTCCGCGGTCGCGCCTAGCGTCCGCTCGCTTCCCCACGGGCCCTCATCGCAGCGACCCAGGTTCGATCAGCCTCGAATTCACCACGCGCGCCGGTGTGGCAACCGCGACGATCAACCGCCGCAATGGAGCGCCGAACCGCCGCGGAAGAGCAACCGCCGGCCTCTTCGTTATACGCGCCGCCGTTAATCCCCGCACATTATAACCCCCGCGTCTACGGTAATTCAAGTTCAACCGCCTCCTTCTTCTTTCCCTTCTTCTTCTTCTTCTTCTTCTTCTTCTTCTTCTTCTTCTTCTTCTTCTTCTTCTTCTTCTTCTTCTTCTTCTTCTTCTTCTTCTTCTTCTTCTTCTTCTTCTTCTTCTCCAACACCGGCACGCCATGAGCGACTACACGCCGCCGTCCGACTCGGAGAACGAGGGCAAGTCGCCCGGATTTCTGCATTGGTGGGAATCCCCTGCCACGCCAAGCGATCCGGGCTCCACGCCCAGCGACCCTGCCTCCACGCCAAGTGAGGAGGAAGAGGACGGAGGCGGCGGTGCCAGCGACGCCGAGGACGAGGAGGAGGGCCAGGAGGAGGAGGAGGACTCCGACACCAAGTTCATCCGGTTGGAGGCGCAAGAGGCGGCGGACGACAAGGCGGCGGCAAGGAAGAAGTCCAGGGCGCTGGCGCGGGCGGCGCGTCGTCGTCCGTTCACCGACGACGACGACGAAGACGCCATTTCTTCCAGTTTCAACTCCTCGACGGGCACGTCGTCCCCCAGTTCCGACGAGGAGGTGACAAGCAAGAGGCGCAGAAGTTTCGATGACGAGGCAGGGCCTTCTAACAAGAAGGCCAAAAAATAGTTTTAGTTTATATGTTTTTAAATTTGTTCTTCTTTGTATGTTAAATATGTTTGAATCTATTCGATTGAAGTATCCGGTTAATTGTTTAGGCTATAATCTATTCGATTGGAGCAACATGACATCATTGAGTACTACTTTTTCGCGTTTAAACTTGCTCATTCAACAAAAATGAAAAGAAGTAGCACCAAAAAATACACTTGCATGTTCAAAATGCGTCGGACCGCTGGAGGTAGCCCCCGACGCAAACGGACATTTCGTCTCTGACGGTTATTTTGACGTCCGCCAAGTGACGCAAACGGACGCCAGCGGATAATTTCGATATCCAAAATGCGTCGCGCCGCTGGAGATGCCTTAGATACTCTTATCTTGTCATGCAGCATGGAGGATTCAGGGAACACCCCGACACGAGGGCGTGGCAAACATGTCGACTTAATTCGCTAGCTGGCTATAGCTAGCTGCACCGTGCAAGAGTATGTTCAGATTTCCGGCCAGGGGAGGAACTACTGCTACTACCCCATCTATCCCTCACCGCCGTCCCTGGTAGTACGCACGACAACGCATACGTTGGTGATTGTTGTGAAGATGGCGGAGAGGACCATGCCATTTCCGTGCAGCCATGAAGTGGTGCTAGATCGTCGGAGGGTGGAATGGGATGGGATCCCATTTTACCAACCATTTTAGCTGGAGAGTGGGCGTAATGAATACTCTGACACTTAATTAATTGCGTGCATCACGCAGGGTTCCACAGCTCCTAGTACTCATGTGGACATCAACTACGCTACTGCAGAACATCGTGTGGAATCGTTTTCGTTTGCAGCTTGCAGAAATGAACAAGATGGGTTTCTGTAGCAACTTCTATTTTTGCATATTGCAATAACATGTACGGGTAGTTTTCTTAGAAAAAAAATAATTTTTGCTACAATGTGATTTTTTTTTTTGCAATTTCAAGAGTTATTTATTCTTTCATTCATCCGATAGCACCGGAGCTCCAGCTCCAAAAACGATTAACAAAGGTGCCTAACATGGGCCATATGTTGAGCTGGTGCGTGAGGCTCCAAGGTGAGAGAGAGGCGATTCTAAAAAATCAAGGGTTTGTCCCCCTTGTCGGTGATGTCATCGGCTCGCTCCGCCTATGGTGGCCTGGAGCCTTGGAGGCACGGTAGACCACGGCTCATCATTGGCGGGAGAGTTCTCATTCTTTGTTTAGATTGTTCTTCAGTGTATTCTTCGAGATGATAAGGCGGCAGTTGCACCTTGAAGTCATAATAAGGTTCTCCTCGCCTCGGTGGTACGTCTAGTGTCGGCTTATTGAAAATACCGCTTAACTAATTACCAAAAAGATTTGTCATATTAGCTGGAGAGGACAAACTGAAAGTCATAAAGATAATGCACCACACAATTTTTGTTAAAGGGCATTCAATGAACAAGTGCTGAATAGATTCATCCTTATCGCACAAGCACAAGTTTGCAACCTTGCCAATTTCTTTTAGCCAGATTATCTTTGGTTAAAATAACCTTTCGGTGAAGAAACCACATAAATCTTGTCTTTAAAGGTACATTCAGCTTTCAAATATATTTCCGAAGATACTTTTTTAATCATCTTCGAGATACAAAGATTTGACAGAAAAGACACCAGAATTTATAAGACTCCGTACAAACATATCTTTACCATTTGTCAATTGAACATGCATAAGGGTTCGACTAACTCTAACCATTATGCCCACTTGCTGGGTGCTAGAGATCTCCAACAGGCGCGGCAAAACGCGCGCGCGCGCAAAAAAAACCCACCTGTTTGGCGCGCGCGGGCGCCCGCGCGAACCTCTAGCGGACGCGCTAAAAAAGGCGCGCGCTAAATTTTTTAACGCGCCCGTGATTTTGCGCTATCCCGCGCGAGAAAGTTGCCGCTTCGGCTGGCGCACGCGCTATAAAACGCCACGCGGGCGCGAACCCAACCGCCTGAACTTTCACTCTTCGCCGCGTGTCGCTTCTCCTCCGCCTCCCTCATCTCGCCGCTTTGCCTCCCACGCCGCGCCCGCGCCGACGCTCTGCTCCGACGACCATGCCTCCGCGCTGCTGCTCCTCCTCCGGCTACCGCGGCGTCCGCGCGCGGCCGAGCGGACGCTTCGACGCCGAGATCCGCTCCGGCGAGGAGCACATCCGCCTCGGCACCTTCGACACGGCGCACGAGACGGCGCGCGCCTACGACGCTGTCGCATGGCGCCTCGGCCGCCCCGCCGCCACATGAATTTCGACGACGTTTGGATGCGCGAGCAGGCGGAGATGCTCGCGCCGCCATCGCCGGCCGTCACGAGCGAACAGCAGCGGCGCAACCGCGAGCTCAAGCAGCGCATGCGCATCGCGGAGCAGGACGAGGGCTTCCACCTCGAGTGGGCGCGCGCGTTCCCGGAGGACGTCGCCGTGATGGAGGTGTTGTACGCGCAGAAGAAGTCGCAGAAGGCGAAGGCGGCGGCAAAGAAGAAGGCCGACCGCGAGAAGCGCCGGGCTGATTCGGCGGCGAGGAAGGCGGAGAGGGCGGAGAAGGTGGCGCGGAGGACGAGGAGGGCGGAGGAGAAGAAGAACGGCGACGGGCCGTCGACGAACATCCCCTCCTCCTCCTCCTCCTCCTCCTCCTTCGAGTGGATGACCACTCCGGTCTCCGACACTACTCCGACCAGCGGATCGTCGGACTTCGACTGGAGGACTCCGAGTAGATTTAGGATAGTTCAAATAAAATGTCGGTGTCCATCGAACTTTTAATATATTAATTTCCAGTTAAATTTTCGTGTTTTATTTGATTTGTTTGATTTGTTTCAAACCAAATACGATCAAACTAGCCGTTCGCGCAGCCCCGCGTACTGCCTGCGCACGCACTGCATTTTGGAGCATCCGGCGGGAAATTTCGGCCCAGTGCGCGCCATCCGTTTACAGCGAGGCGGAAGGGAGGTTTAGCGCGCCGATTTTTAATGCGCCTGTTGGAGATGCTCTTAGAGTCCTTCGGAAAGTAACCTGCAGAGGACGATTTACTAAAATATCTGATACGGGATCTTTTTTTTCATTCAACTAAATTATAAAAGAGACGGGTAATGATGAGAAAAAGGAGTGTTTCCCAACCAATTATCATCCTAAAATCTAGTATTCTTACCATCTTTAACTTTAAAGGAAAATCGTTTTTTTAAAACTTCTTTCACTTTCGTCAAGCTTTTCCAGAAGAGGAAATTGCACATACCAGCAATTCTTGGGGAGATTGTTGCAAGGACCAGTGACTCAAAATATTCGTTGCAAGGACCAGCAACTTTAGGTGTGATTGCTTGAAAAAGTACTTTAATCATCAGACAACAGGATTAAACAACTAGCCACGTTGTCTATATTTAGTCATACCTGTTGCGGTAACAGGATAAGAGCATCTCTAGGGAGAAGGCCTTTTTCTCAGAGCATATCCTCCTAATTTTTGAAATGTATTTTAAACATATTTTAAATATTATAACAATCAACAAAAAATGTAGCATGTACATCTTGATGTTCTATGTGCATGCAAATTCGTTGGATGAGAAACCGGTATTTTTAGATCATTTGTAAAAAAACGGCGCTAAAAAAGTTTCTTCATAAAACATTTGTCGATATATATGAGCAAAAAAAAAATTCAGACTTTTTAATTTTGTAAAATGTTTTTGCGATGGCGGAGCATATACACATGAGTTCAGGAGTGCATTTCCGCATCTCCAGCCTCATCTTTCAAATCGGCCTCCACCACCGCTTCGTCCCTGGCAGCGATGGCGCCCTCCAGGGTACATCGTCATCGTCGGTGGCGATGTCGTGGATGACGGTGTCCGCGGGTGGGGCCGCCGGAGGGGCCGCCATCGCCGCCCGCGCCTCCGCGAGCGCCGCCTTGGCCTCGGCGAGCTCGGCCTTGGCGCCGGCGATTTCCGCCGTGGCCACAGCGAGGCGGTCACGGAGTTGCGGGCGCCCTGCCGCCCCCGCCACCTCCGCCTCTAGGCCCAGCTGGTCGGCCTGAAAAGCATCGGCGACTAGCTGCTCGTCCTCCGGGTGGGCTTGGCGGCACATGTGAACAACCTGATCTCAGCTAAGGTTGTGCTCGGCCATGGATGGATGGTAGGGTTTAGCTTGAGGTGTGTTCGTCATCCCCGCCGGTGTCCACCATATATAGCCACGGCGGGGCGGGAAACGGCGTTGGCGTGCATGTCGTTTCCCGCACGCGCGAAACTTGCTAATGTATTGGGCAAGCGCGGGAACGATCGTCGTCGCGCGGGAACCGGTAATCGCCGGCGGCAAACCTCGACGGGACGTTAAACCGCCATTAACGATATTGACGATGTCTCCGCTAAAAAAATGCATCCGCACCGTTGGAGATACCCGACGCAAACGGTCGCCCTAGGCCGCATGGCGTCCGCGAGCCGATGCAAACGGACATTTTGGAGATGCCCTTAGCCATAGAAATTTACGGTGTTTGGAAGATTAACTATACCATTGTTAGGGTTTAGCCATATTGTGCATGTTATTATCTAGGGTGAGTCGGCGTGGTGTGGCACACAGCCAACATCCACGCTTGTTGCAAGGTGCAAGGTAATGTGGCTATCATGTGTTGTTTAATTTTGTAGTATGGTAATTAGAGTTCCTTGCAAGGAATCACACCTAGAGTCGCTGGTCCTTGCAACGAATTTTTTAAGTCGCTGGTCCTTGCAAAAATCCCCCCAAGTATTGCTGTACGTGCAATTTCCTCTTTTCAGAATAGAGAGTCTAGCGGCTTTGCTATCACTTCTGACAAGCGTTTTAGAGTGAAGATACTTGTTGCGAAGCAATTATTGCCAAACCCTAGCTTCATTTAAAAGTTTTAATAACTATTTACTAATAAAGCATTCAAACCTCAATGTCAAGCCCGTCCTGATCCTTTGGGCGAAAAATAAGCCCAAAATAATGTTCCTCTATTCTAAACTAGGGGCAAACATAAAAAAATATAACAATATTGCTCTTCTTAGACTGCCCACTATGACCATCCTTAGAGCTGAGAAAGGCTCCTTTATTAGCTGCCAATTTATTATGCACTGAAAAGTTATTTTTCTCGTGCATCTGTTTGTGTGAGCCAGTAGGTGACCATGTAATTATGTTTGATAAGTCTTCAAGCACGCGAGATCCAAACAAATATACCAACGCGATTTTGCAATAGAATATGTATGAACACACATTACGCATTTGCGGTTCCATGTGAGTAAGCGTGTCTCATGTTTATTATTCAATCGCAATGGTTGCTATGGTTAATCTTGAACAATTCAAGGCGGAGAGAGACCAAGAGCTGGGTTGATTCGATATTTTGATTTGCGCTAAGGCCGTGGCGGTGCCTGTGTGATGGAAGAAATCAAAGTGGTTGGGCAGTGGACTTCTTTTGAAATGAAGGCAAAAGCTTCACGTCGTTAATTAATTATTTAGTAGAAAAGAATTGCCTAGTTTATTAACGAAAAATTAGGAAAAAATATATACAATGTTCCACATGCAGACTACTCACAAAGCATGAAAACCTCTTACCGCACCGCACAATCGATTCGACAACCAT
>NC_061509.1:208186973-208208681 GCF_022539505.1 Lolium rigidum
CCGTGTGTCCTCAAGAACGTTTGGTCATTATAAGTAAACAAACCGGCCTGTCCTTTGTGCTAAAAAGGATTGGGCCACTCGCTGCA
This sequence comes from Lolium rigidum, assembly GCF_022539505.1. NCBI lineage: Eukaryota > Viridiplantae > Streptophyta > Magnoliopsida > Poales > Poaceae > Lolium > Lolium rigidum. The sequence goes on from NC_061509.1 coordinate 208,187,060, forward strand.
ATTATTTCTCTCGCATTTTACTTACTTATACTTTATTCAGCTGTTACATCAAAACCCCCTGAATACTTGTCTGTGAGCATTTACAGTGAATCCTTCATCAAAACTGCCTGTCAACATCTTCTGCTCCTCGTTGGGTTTGACACTCTTATTTATCGAAAGTACTACGATACACCCCCTATACTTGTGGGTCATCAAGCATCAATGTTTTATCCCTAGTGGCAACAGCACATCCACAACCTTAGAACTTTCTGTCACTGTCCCAGATTTAATGGAGGCATGAACCCACTATCGAGCATAAATACTCCCTCTTGGAGTTAAGAGCAAAAACTTGGCCAGAGCCTCTACTAATAACGGAGAGCATGCAAGATCATAAACAACACACAGGTAATAGATTGATAATCAACATAACATAGTATTCTCTATCCATCGGATCCCGACAAACATAACATATAGAATTACAGATAGATGATCTTGATCATGTTAGGCAGCTCACAAGATCCGACAATGAAGCACATGAGGAGAAGACAACCATCTAGCTACTGCTATGGACCCATAGTCCAGCGGTGAACTACTCACTCATCACTCCGGAGGCGACCATGGCGGTGAAGAGTCCTCCGGGAGATGATTCCCCTCTCCGGCAGGGTGCCGGAGGCGATCTCCAGAATCCCCCGAGATGGGATTGGCGGCGGCGGCGTCTCTGGAAGGTTTTCCGTATCGTGGCTCTCGGTACTAGTGGTTTCGCGACGAAGGCTTTAAGTAGGCGGAAGGGCAACGCGGGGGGCCACACGAGGGCCCCACACGCCAGGGCCGCGCGGCCAGGGCCCAGGCCGCGCCGCCCTGCTGTGTCGGCGCCTCGTGGCCCCACTTCCTTTACCCCTCGGTCTTCTGGAAGCTTCGTGCAAAAATAGGACCCTGGGCGTTGATTTCGTCCAATTCCGAGAATATTTCCTTACTAGGATTTCTGAAACCAAAAACAGCAGAAAACAACAACTGGCTCTTCGGCATCTCGTTAATAGGTTAGTGCCGGAAAATTCATAAATACGACATATAATGTGTATAAAACATGTAGATATCATCAATAATGTGGCATGGAACATAAGAAATTATCGATACGTCGGAGACGTATCAGATTCTACCTAGGTTATGGCAATACGGTCGTTTTTTTGTGGGATGGGGTGTGTGTGTGGGGGGGGGGGGGGGGGGGGGGGGGTAACCGATCTTTCATACCCTACACGGAAAGAGGTTTCAGAGTGCGATGGATGTCTTTAAAAAGCCCGTTTTGTACTAGGATTTCCTTTGGATATATGGTCAGTTGTGCAAACATCTGGGCATGCCTAAATATCACCATGTTAAGGTTTCACATCAAACTAAGGAAACTCTAAATCTCATACCTAACTTTTTTTTTGCAATATGAAAGATCTTATGTGGATACTCCTTTTCCTCGTATCCATCCTCACCGGAAAATATACAATGCTTTAGAGTAACTCAACCAAATACCGCACAAGAGGCAAAACTACAAAGTAGCCGCTATTTTGCAGTTATTACCTTTTTGGCAAAAAAAAGTGTACATCATCCCGTAAGTTAGGTTAACTCGATTTATTTAAGGTGAACTACAAAACGAGTTGCTCGACCTCACATCTGTAGTACCGGGGGATTTTTATAGTAAGGTGTAAACCACATGATGGTTGGCGGGAGAAAATTTCCAGCTTACAAGTCACTAGACTGGCGCCAGACTCCCTGGGATCCAGTCAAATTCCACCATGCCGCCTCGATTCTGGCCAAGCCCCGACAATATCTAGCGATCCACCTGAATAATGACTATTTGATGAGTGGTTTTCACACTCATTTTATCTTTGTTTAAACGTGGTAATTTCTTGATGAAAATACTCCGTAAACTTATCACTAATTATTGCATAGATGTGCAAATATCTTTGGTATTTTGTTTCCTTGCAGAAATGGATGTTTTGATGATTCAAAAAGACAAGAAAATATGTGAAACAAGAGTTAGAAAATGACAGGTATAGCGGGCGCCAACCATAATGTCCCTTCGTACCAAGTGGGCGGTGTCTCCACACCGTCAAACCGAGCAACTTTTTAAGGGCACCACTGAAAATTTTCAACAGAAGACCTCTGAAATCCTATGCTTGTCCACTGGCTAGAGTAATAGATCACACTGCAGCAGCCGCCAGAGAGAGTACCCCATCCATTCCTCGATGCCGAAGCTCTGCCATGACCACTATCTCCATAGCCATGTCTTCTTCATTATCCATTTTATACTTGTACCATTGATTCTTTCATGATTTGCGACATCGTATTCATCTATTCATATTTTGTATTCAATGTTTATGCTTGTTGGTCTAATCATGTGTGCATAGTTTTCATGGGCTGAGGGTTGAGGCCTAACCTCGCGGCACACATACACTTCTACATGGGTTTCTTGGTGTAATCTATTGCTTTATGTAGACCCCAAAAGATCGACAAATGTAAATGTATTTGTAGAAGAGATTTGCACGCTACACACGAAACCCTATTGATAGTAAATGGGATTAAAATATTTTAATATGATTATCTCGGAAGTAACGGTGATGCCACATAACCTAATGCTTTGTTTTGTTTATTTCTAATAACTGTGTATTCTCACAGTGTGAGTAGGGTAATTGGCAGGACACTTGAATCCGTGATTACTATGATTGCAGTCTATGGGGACCAAAGAAGACATCACCCACATATATCCCTGTTACATAATTTTATTACCGAAGACATTTTATTGTATTTTTTATATCTCGATGTTTGTACACAGTTGCATGCAGGTGAAACCTTAGCCCTGGCATATTCTTATTGGTTGATACATACCACGAAGATAAACAGTTTGTCTGGTAAACAAAGAATCTAGTGAAGTATGTTAGTCTTGCTAGAAGTGATTTTTCCAAGCACGTACTTCTTAATTTGATATAAACCTATGGTATGTTATGAAAAAGCTACTCCCTTTGTTCTTAAATACAATGCTACTTTATTTTTTGATGCAAACATTGATTAAGAACTGGGTCAACTAAATATGAGTTGCATGTCGTTCAAACTATATCATCGGATGCACATTTTAATAAAGTTTCCAATGCTATAATTTTGAATGATATATAACTTATATTTGGTTGACTAAATCATTAGTGAAAGTTTGATAGGAAAAACGATTTGGTTTTGTATTCATGGACAGAGGATGTACTATACTTCATCCCGTAATCCGAATCGAAGGTATCACAAATTTTGAGTATGTTCAGGTGAGCACCTCCACGGGAGCTCCACAGCCAAGCAACCTCCACGGGACAAGGCGGAGAAGGCCGACATGGGGATGGCTGGCTCAAGGACTGAAGTCGCCTCTACCATCGAGCATGGAGTTCTTAGCATAAAACTACCATTTTCGTGCTCAAATTCCGAAACACTACCACTTTTTTAAAAAAAATCGCATAAATCTACCATTATACGGCAACTTTTTTGCAATGGGCACTAATCCTAAATTAAACCTGGATTGACAATGTTTTTGACTAGATGGACCCACCTACAGGACTTGGCAAAATCTAATAATTTTACAAAGTGAAAATATCTAGAAGAAATAAAAAACTATATGAAAAAAGAAAAATAGATAAAATAGAAAAAATTCCAATCCTTCCCCGCCGTTCACCATGGCAGATGGTTGTGCGCCATGGCCGGAGCTCCGCCGTGCTGTGGCAGAGGGAGCTCGCCGGGCCCTGGTGGAGGGAGCCCGGCCGGCCCTTGGAGGAGTTCGCATGCGCTGGAGGGAGCCTGCATCGGCCCTGCCCGGCCCCGTCGGACCCCACGAGCGCCGGAGCTCTCCCTCCCAGTCCCTAGTGGAGCTCGCCCGACAGGCTACTGGCGGAGGGAGCCCGCACCGTAGCTCGCCCGGCCAGCTGTTGGCGGAGGTAGCAGATTTACGCGATTTTTTTTTTTGAAAAGTGATAGTTTTTCGGAATTTAAGCAGAGAAGGTGGTAGTTTTATGCTAAGAACTTTCGAGTCCATAGCTGTGGCACCTCCATGGGACAAGGCAGGGGAGAGCAAAAAATTGTCACCACTTTTTTTGTTCACTTATATTGTTTTATTTTTTTGTGTTTGTCACTGGAAATTTCGAAATCTTTGGTCACATGTATCTAGACTATCTATTCTAACCGAAGGCACCTTTTTTTTTGCGGAGAACCAAAGGCACCTTTTTACAAAGAGTACATAATAATTTATCAGTTCTACTAATTGGTGGTTAAGGAGCCGTATGAAGAGAATCAATGACGTCAATGGAATGGCTAACTCGATCAAATTTAGCTACCGATCAAATCAAGTCATAAATCCTTGCTGAAAATAATAAGGTAGATAGAGGTAGATTAATACTGTTGCATCAAACAAACCAACCATCACACACGAAAGGCAACAACGCCTATCTACACGTCTAGAAAGTCCAACCCAACTGCATGAACTTCACTGTCTACTATCCTTACTTAATTTGTTTGGATGGAAAGAAACATACATCACTGTCTCGCATTGCAAAATCCCTGCTGAAAGGGAACCATCGTTGTCCTAACGACGATGTAATTAGAGGAGTGTATGACGACGAACCTGCGGGCAGAGTGAACAACAGACAAATATATGGTGTAGTATGTTCAGCGCCATCCACATCGAACTTTTATGCAGCTGCGATTCTTGATAGCGAGTACTACAACTCCCCACCAGATCGGACGGCGCAACAAAAACCTCATCAAGGCACCCATATCTGCATGCACGGTTGCACGAGCGACAATCTAGGGCATCATGCCATGCAGAGCAGGACACCAAGCTTAGCTAGGGCAGCTACAAAAACGTACAGCTAAAGTCACATAGCAAAGAAGAAACTTGTCATGGATGAAACATGGTGTCTAAGAAGCAACAATCTCCAGAACACATCTACTTACATGTTTTCGGACCAAATATGAACTCTGTAAGAATACAATACTAAGACAAGTTTGAAAAAAAATCTCCAAAAATAGAATATGCTAGTTGGCTAGCTGGTCACCCACTCCGAGCTACTACAAACAAATTTGAATCACTTGCTCCTCTCTCCGGCCGTCTGCTTCACGGTGGCTACGATACATCACATATCAATTTCTGTTATTTTTTCTGCAAATACAAATCCAGCTAGATCTTGTGATCTGCAAAGTTTCCCGGTTTTCTCCTATCCGGACTGTAAATTCTGGAAAAGGGTGACTTGAATGTTGTCACCAACCCCATCTTCAATTTACTTACGGTCCTGTACCGCTGCTCTATCTACACATTCAATGTCCGGTATCTTTCCAACAAACAGCACGAAGCATGGCGCAGGCCAAGCAAGGTCTTCTACGCGCACGGCGCTGTGGCACTCGCTGCTGCTGCTGCTGCTGCCACGGCGGCGGCGGCTTCCACGCCGCAGGGCTCGTCGAGGAATGGGGCTAGGTCGCGCGGACATACCTCCATCCGTAGCCCGTCCTTCATGAAGAGCGTGAGCGACATCTTCTGCTCGACGCGGTGGCCCGGCGCGACGGCGAGGCGGTGCCGGAGGAGCACGCTCCCGGCGATGTTCTTCATCTGCAGGTAGGCGAGGTCCTTGCCCAGGCACACCCTCGGCCCGGCGTTGAACGCGACGAACCTGTACGAGTCGTGCTGCACGAACTTGGTCCCGTCCTCCGACAGCCACCGCTCGGGGCGGAACTCGAGGCAGTCCTCGCCCCACACCGTCTTCATGCGCCCCGCGGAGTATATCGAGTAGGTGATGGACGAGCCGGCCGGCACGAACGTGCCGTCGGGGAGGTAGTCGTCGGCGACGACGTGCTTGGAGTCCTCGGGGACGGACGGGTAGAGACGGAGCGTCTCCGAGAGGGCCGCCTTCAGGTAGACGAGGCGGTCGAGCTCCTCGAACGTGAATGGCTCCGCCAGCCACAATGCCGGGTCGTGGGCGCCGCGGGACGCGGCGAGCACGGCGCAGAGCTCGGCCACGATCCGGCGCTCCGCGGCCGGGTGCGTGGACACGAGCCAGAAGAACCAGGAGAGGGCCACGGAGGAGGTGTCGCGGCCGGCGAGGATGAAGTTGAGGGCGACGTGCTGCAGCGACTCGTCCGAGTAGGATCCCTTGCGCATGAAGCGGGAGAGCAGGTCGTCGTGCGTGGCGGCGGCGTCGGCGAGCTCGAGCTTGCGCGTCTTGATGACGGCGGCGAGGTACTGGTCAACGTGCGCCATGCTGCGGGTGAGCGTGGTCTCCATGCCGAGGCCCAGCCACTTCTTGCACCGCCACAGGCACTCGGGGAAGATGAAGCGGTTGAGGGTGGCCTCCGTGGCGCGGTCGAACGCGGAGGCGAACTCGTTCTCGGGCAGGCCCTCGGCGAGCGTCTCCGGGTCCTTCCCGAAGGCGAGGCCGCAGATGTTGTCGAAGGTGAGACGGAGGAGGAGGTCCTGCAGGTCGACGTGCGCCTTGGAAGCGACGGCGTCGGCGAGGATGGGCAGGAGCCTGCCGTGGATGGAGCGGGAGACCCAGCGGGACATGGCGGTGCGCAGCGTGCGGGTGGTGAACTCGAGGGCCGCCGTCTTGCGCTGCGCGACCCAGGTGTCGCCGTCGGAGTTGAAGATGCCGTCGCCGAGGAGGTCGAGGAAGACGCCGTGCCAGAAGGGGCCCTTGGGGTAGTTGTCGAAGCGGGACTTGAGGACGTGCTCCAGGTTGCGCGGGTCGCAGGTGACGGTGACCAGCCCGCCGCGGCGCGCAACGCCGGGCACCGCGAAGATGCAGGTCTGGTAGGTGCCGCCCGAGCGGCGCAGGTTGGCGGCGATCCACTCGTGCATGTCCTCGGAGTGCTGCACGAGGCCAGGCAGGCTGCCGAGCACCGGCCACACCCGCGGCCCGCGCAGGCCGCGCGACATCCGCCAGAACCACGCCATGTACGCGGCCAGCGCCGCCACCACCACCGCCCACGTCCCCACCTCCATTGCTAGCGAGCGACTGAGCAAGCTCGCCGTACGTACGTATATACTCTGCTGCTGCGTCCTGCTGGGGGGAGTAGCTAGAGTGGATCCAGCAATGGAGTTAAAGAGAGGGCTGGGTGGCTGGGTGGCTGTAATTAGTGGCTTCACATGGAGCAAGTAAGGAGGGTGTCAGGGGGAGACTGAGGTTTTATAGAAGTGGCGGGAGGATGGTTGGCAATTTATTGGAAAACGCTGGCCATCAGGCGGGGGATCGCGTCCTCGCGTCCTCCGCATCCTCCGCTCGCCACGCGTCCTTCTGTAGCGGAGAGAAAGCGCCCAGGCTTATCCCCTCCCGACTTCTCCTCCTCCACACATTCTTCCTTCCTTTTCTCACCGATGAACCACCTCCAAATCCTCCACCGGCCATACCTGCCCACAACCAAATTCCCCGGCGAACTTCCTTGTTCCTTCCGGCGCGCCGTCTCCACACACCACCGCGCCTTGCGCTGCTCCTCCGCCGGCACCTGTGCTAGGCATCTCCTTCCCCCTCTCTCTCTTTCATTGGCAACGGCACAGAGGCGCGGCGCCGATTCCACCGGTGACAGCGCTCCATACTTCGAGCATCGATCCCCTCGTCTTCCTCTGGGTGCGGCCGGTGAGGTGGCAGGGGGTCAATTTTTCGAGGAGGCTCTGCTTCAAAGGGGAGGCATGCACAGATTCTCTGCTGCTGCAAGCTATGCGCGCTCAACAAGCTGCTGGCGGCATGCCGAGTTGCTGCCATCGGTGGCCGGAGTTGCTGCCATCATAGTTCGTCGGTGCAGCCATTGACGCGGCCGAGTTGCTACCATCAGCGGTTGGAGTTGCTACCATCGGCGGTCGGAGCTGCTACAATAGACGGGCGGATGTGCTACCAAAGAAGGTCGCCGGTGCTACCATAGGAGAGCAGGGATGCTACAAAAGAAGGGCATTGCTGCTACCATTGATGGCGGCGTTTGCTGCTTTGCCGGAGCTGGGATGCAGCAAGGCGGAGGTCTCGCTGGAGTTAGAGCGGAGGTGCTACCAACGAACCATGGGTTTGCTACCAAGGAACGAAGGTTGTGCTACACAAGGAGTCGACGTCGCCGGTGAGGCTGCCGACGCGAACGGAGGTGCTTTCGGGCGAGCGAGTGCCTCGTCGTCGTCGGCGGCACCTCTGGGAGGCACGGCCGCGCGGGCGCAGTGCTTCGTCGTCGTCGGCAGCAGTTCCGGGAGGCGCAACAGCGCGGGTCTTCGGTCATGGCCTTGTGGGGTGTTTTTTTTTTCCTTTTTTAACAGGTACGGGAGCGTTGACACGGGCTGTACGGTTCAGATGCATTCGATCGGACGGCTGGCGACCCGGGGGATCGGGGGATTTGATCCCCCGGGGGACGCTCAGCACGCCCCCAATTTATTGGTAGCTTGCCACTGCCAGCGAGTATTGCTGTACCTGAATGCAGTATTGCGATCTAGCAGAGCAGCATACGTGCATGTATATATACTCGAAACTCGCAAGACTTGCTAGTTGGGCTTTGAACCGATCGAGGAAAGAAAAAGAAACGGGCCGGGACAGAGGAGGTGGACCATAAATTGCCGCCGAGGGTCGTTGGCGGGCAGGCGGTCGACCCAGTGACCAGGTCGCACCGGTCGACGAACCAACTTGCGCGGCCAACCAAGACAAGCCAGTCACCCGTGGCGGTGTTTTTTTTGTTGTTGAACTTTTCTAACCATAATATACGGCCATCAATTCGGGTTTACATTTCGTCAAACCCATCCCAAGTACTGACACATTCGTGTCGTTGAGTCGTTTGGTTTGGTAGAGTAAAGGTATGTTTTGGTGATAGGATGAAGCGGAACGGATTGTCATGATTCCGTTACACTGTAATGAAACGGTTCCATTCACGTTTGGTTGGGACAAGAAGGTGGAATGGAATGAAGTATCGTTTTGTGTTTGGTTGGGGCAAAATGTGTAATGGAATGACTAGAATTGAATTGACGTGCTCTAATTTATAGTTTTGCTTTTGGAGAAAGTGTTGTCATCAAAGTCAATGATAATATTAGAGATACTTTCGAAAAAACAATTAAGACAAGGTGATCCATAATCACTAATGCTATTTTCAATAGTGGTTCATATGTTAGCCATAATTATTGGGCCTGCAAAGGTTGATGGCTAAATTGAAGGGGCAGTTCCACATGTTGATGGTGGACTATCTATTCTTCAGTATGCCGATGTCACAATTTTTCTTTAATGAAACATGATTTTAAGAAAGCAAGAAACCTCAAGTTGATTTTATCATCCTTTGAGAAACCATCAAGCCTTAAATTTAGGTTCCTTAAAACAGTGAGTTGTCTTGTTTCGGTGAGGCTCAAGACCATGCATCCTAGTATGCTGACCTTTTTGGTTGCGGCATCGGTCAGTTTCCAATCAGTTAATGAGCCATGCCGATTCATTATCGAAGGCTTACAAATGATGAATGGAAACTTGTCAAGTAAAGACTTTAGAAACGTTTATCTAACATTGGACATGCAAAGTTGTTATCGAGCGATACGCTTGATGAGCAACCCAAACCAACAAACATGCAAAGTTGTTATCTTTTTTTTGAGGGTTGAAGTTGTTATCTTGTGGTAGATAATTGGTTCTTATTAATTCATTACTTACTAATATGGTATTGTACATGATTTTTTTCTTCCAGTTGCCTAACTGAGTCTTCCAACGATTGGATTACTTCCGACAAGATTCTTGTCGCAAGAAGATTGTGAGAAAAAAATATCGACTAACTAAATGAAATGTGGTTTGCGGCCCAAAAGATCAAGAAGGACTTGGTATACATGACCTTGAGGTAAAAAACTAAGCCCTCCTTGGGAAATGGCTCTTCAAGTTACTTACTGTAGAGGGGATTTGGCAAACCATGCTAAATAGGAAGTACTTCACCTTAAAGGCTTTATTCCAGTTTTTTAGAAAAACGCAGGGGACTCGCATTTTTGGGTGGCCTTATGGCGACAAAGAAATACTTCTTCCCATATGAGCCATTCTCCATTAAGGATGGGTCTCAGATAAGGTTATAGAAAGTTAAGTGGCTTGGAAATGCCACTCTTCGAGAACAATAGTTGGCACTGTACAGTATTGCGCATCACAAATCGGATACTTTGACGAAGGTGATGGATACTTCACCTCCGGATGTGACGTTCAAACGTCACCTTGTCGGCCCTAGGCTTGCATCCTCGAACGCTTTGCTACAACTCCTGGTGGTTGTCCAGTTGTCGCAGAGGGTTGATGAGTTCTGTTGGAATCTACATGAGAGTGCGAAATTCTCAGTCGAATCCATATAAAGTGGTATGACCCAACCTGATGTGTCGGTTCATTCATAATATTAAAACTACCTGGAAAATGAAGATATCATCAACAAATTAAGATTTTTGCGTGGTATCTTCATATGGGGGTTATCTATAATTCTTATAAAGCAAAACCCCACTAAGTGCAATTAATGTTATTCTATCTCTACATGCAAGCCATCCACATCGTCTATTTCATTAGCCAATCAAATGTCCATGTCATCCCCACTAATATTCATTATTGATGTATCCTTGCATGCGAGCTATCCATGTCACCAATTTTTTTCATTTAGTTGACCACATAACTAATTCATAGAAATCAAATGTACAAAAACATAATGTAAATTAAATATAGCTCCTGGCTATTTTGACCAATTGAATCTTCCATATAACTATAGACAATTCATATTTCTTGTGTATTATAAAATTTCATTTATACAATATAACTTCTTAGAAGATTTCCACTACAATGCGCGAGGTATCCTTGTACTTCTTACTAAAGATAATCTTGTAAAACGTAATTGGCATGTAACGCAAAAAATGTGTATTTTGTCCAAAGGACGAGACTATCGAACACTTATTCTTCCAACATCTTTTTGCTAGGTCTATATAGCCAGTCATCCAAATAGGTTCTTGATGACGTTGGGACTCCAAGAGCAGAGTGTCGTAGTCAGCGAAGCTTTTTCCCCACAAGGGTGACTCGAGGGTTTATATCAAACTCTCGGAGAATTGGTTAAAGATATCTCTTTTCCTTTTCTTCTAGCAATCCTGCAAAGTAAATTATTGCATTGTATCCCCAACTCCACCGTGTGGTTGTCAAGCACAAGGTTTCGTATTAGTAATTATAGATAAATATGTAGTAAAATTAAATTAAAATAAATGAACAATGTAAACTTAGTAGAAAGTATTTTAGGGTTTTGTGTATGATTAAGTAAACAAATTATTTGTATTTTCGGATTAAAATATTGTTGCAAGTAGAAAGTAAGATAAATGCAATGGAAAGTGTTTCTTATGATTAAAATTGGACCGGGGTTTATGGGTTCACTTGTCTACTCTTTTTTTAAGTTGTAGTGGATAAAAACAATTCATCAATGAGATAATATTAGGGGAACTTCAATATGTGTTTGATACTTTGATAAGCATTTATATAGGCATCACGTCCTGACACAGATATGATGCAACACATCTCTCTTACACTCCACAAGAAAGGAAAAACTTCAAGCAATCTTGTACTAAGAATTAAGAGAGCATAGCATTAAGTACTTCAACATGGTGTTTGAATATCAAATACGCTACCTTGAGCAAACAATATTATCACTTTTGTCACATGAGTGTGACAAACATATGATGCATGTAAAATGCATACATGAACTTTGCACTTTATTAATACCAGTTCCCACATATTTGCAACATATATGATGTTATTTCCATATTTTATATTGATTTATGGAGATTTACCAATGATCCCCTTTATTTGGCTTATAACTCTGCAAAACAGAAAAACCTTGTGTCGTGTATTTTTCACTTTCAGAGACATATACGGAGTCAAATTGAGCTAGAATTTTGGGGACGTCATTTTTTTCATCAAGAAAAGCACCTGGAACACCTAGACCTCACGAGAGGGGCCTGGAGGCCCAAAAGAGACCAGGTGGTGTGCCCTACATGGGGCGCCACCCAGTGTCTTTTCAATGTCTATATGAGCCCCGAAGGTTTCCGCTAAAAAACCTATATATATGAGCCCCGAAGGTTTCCGCCAGAGAGCGCCACAGAAACACAGAAACACGAAAACAGAAGTTGCAACAGCGAAGGTTGGAGGGGGGAACTCCGCCAGAGCCACCGCCAGAGGGATCTCCACCGTCTCCAACGTCTTCCTCATCAACACCTTGATCAAGGGGAGGGGTGTAGTCCACTGATGGCGCGTGACGGGGCTTGATGGAGTGTTGATTCCTCCCCAGTAACGGCGCCAAAAAAGCAGCTGCTTGTGACGGTAAAGCACACGTCCGTTGGGAACCCCAAGAGGAAGGTATGATGCGTACAACAGCGAGTTTTCCCCTCAGTAAGAAACCAAGGTTATCGAACCAGTAGGAGTTGAAGGCCACGTGAAGGTTTTTGGTGCAGGAGTGTAGTGCGGCGCAACACCAGGGATTCCGGCGCCAACGTGGAACCTGCACAACACAATCAAAATACTTTGCCCCAACTTAACAGTGAGGTTGGCAATCTCACCGGCTTGCTGAAAGCAAAGGATTAAATGTATGGTGTGGAGAATGATGTTTGCTTGCAAAGAACAACAGAGAACAATGATTGCAGTAGGTTGTATTTCAGATGTAAAAGAATGGACCGGGGTCCACGGTTCACTAGTGGTGTCTCTCCGATAAGATAAATAACATGTTGGGTGAACAAATTACGAGTTGGGCAATTGACAAATAGAGAGGGCATAACAATGCACATACATATCATGATGACTACTATGAGATTTACTTAGGGCATTACGACAAAGAACATAGACCGCCATCCAGCATGCATCTATGCCTAAAAAGTCCACCTTCGGGTTAGCATCCGCACCCCTTCCAGTATTAAGTTGCAAACAACAGACAATTGCATTAAGTACTGTGTGTAATGTAAACAATACAAATATCCTTAGACAAAGAATTGATGTTTTATCCCTAGTGGTAACAGCACATCCACAACCTTAGAACTTTACGTCACATCGTCCCGCATTCAATGGAGGCATGAACCCACTATCTAACATAAATACCCCCTCTTGGAGTTACAAGTATCAACTTGGCCAGAGCCTCTACTAGCAACGGAGAGCATGCAAGATCATAAACAACACATATATGATAGATCGATAATCAACTTGACATAGTATTCCATATCCATCGGATCCCAACATGTAGCATTACAAATAGATGATCTTGATCATGATAGGCAGCTCACAAGATCTAAACATGATGGCATAATAGGAGAAGACAACCATCTAGCTACTGCTATGGACCCATAGTCCAAGGATGAACTACTCACGCATCAATCCGGAGGCGGGCATGGTGATGTAGAGCCCTCCGGTGATGATTCCCCTCTCCGGCAGGGTGCCGGAGGGGATCTTCAGAACCACCCGAGATGGGGTTGACGGCGGCGGCGTCTCTGGAACTTTTCTCGTATTTTGGCTCTCGGTACTAGGGTTTTCCGATACGAAAGAATATATAGGCGAAGAGGCAGCGTCGGGGGAGCCAGGGGGTGGGCTCCCCATACCTCGGCGTGCCAGGAGGTGGGGCCGCACCGCCCTATGGGGTGGCCCCCTGCTGGCCGTCTCCGACTCTTCTTCGATGTTCTGGAACCCTCCGTGGAAAATAGGGCCGTGGGCTTTTGTTTCGTCCAATTCCGAGAATATTTCCTGTGTAGGATTTCGAAACCAAAAACGCTAGAAAACAAGACTGGCGCTTCGGCATCTTGTTAATAGGTTAGTACCGGAAAATGCATCAAAATGATATAAAGTATGAATAAAACATGTAGGTATTGTCATAAAACTAGCATGGAGCATAAGAAATTATAGATACGTTGGAGACGTATCAAGCATCCCCAAGCTTAGTTCCTACTCTCCCTCGAGTAGGTAAACGATAAAAAGAATAATTTCTGAAGTGACATGCTACCAACATAATGTTGATCAATACTATTGTAAAGCATATGAGATGAATGAAGTGACTCAAAGCAATGGTTTATAGTTTGCTAACAAAAAGATAATGACTAAACAACTGAATCATATAGCAAAAACTTTTCATGAATAGTACTTTCAAGACAATCATTAAAAAGTCTTGCATAAGAGTTAACTCATAAAGCAATGGATTCTTAATAGAAGGTTCTGAAGCAACACAAGGGAAGATTTAAGTTTCAGCAGTTGCTTTCAACTTTCAACATGTATATCTCATGGATAATTGTCAACACAAAGTAATATGATGAGTGCAATAAGCAAGCATGTAAGAATCAATGCACACAGTTGACACAAGTGTTTGCTTCTAAGATAGAAAGAAGTAGGTAAACTGACTCAACATAAAGTAAAAGAAAGGCCCTTCGCAGAGGAAGCAGGGATTAAATCATGTGCTAGAGCTTTTCAAGTTTTGAAATCATATAGAGAGCATAAAAGTAAAGTTTTGAGAGATGTTTGTTGTTGTCAACGAATGGTAGTGGGCACTCTAACCCCCTTGTCAAACAGACTTTCAAAGAGCGGCTACCATGAAGGACGTTATCTCTACCAGCAAGGTAGATCATTCCTCTTCTCTTTTGTTTACACATGTACTTTAGTTTTATTTATGGATGACACTCCTCCCAACCTTTTTCTTTCACAAGCCATGGCTAACCGAATCCTCGGGTGCCTTCCAACATTTCACATACCATGGAGGAGTGTCTATTTGCAAAATTAAGTTGCTTACCGATGAATCGGGGCAAAACATGTGAAGAGAATTATTAATGAAAGTTAATTAATTGGGGCTGGGAACCCCGTTGCCGGCTCTTTTTGCAAAATTATTGGATAAGCGGATGTGCCACTAGTCCATTGGTGAAAGTCCGCCCAACAAGATTGAAAGATAAAACACCACATACTTCCTCATGAGCTATAAAACATTGACACAAATAAGAGATAATAACTTTTGAATTGTTTAAAGGTAGCACATGAAGTATTTACTTGGAATGGCGAGAAAAATACCACATAGTAGGTAGTTATGGTGGACACAAATGGCATAGGTTTTGGCTCAAGGTTTTGGATGCACGAGAAGCATTCCCTCTCAGTACAAGGCTTTGGCTAGCAAGGTTGTTTGAAGCAACACAAGTATGAACCGGTACAGCAAAACTTACATAAGAACATATTGCAAGCATTATAAGACTCTACACTGTCTTCCTTGTTCCTCAAACACTTTTACCAGAAAATATCTAGACCTTAGAGAGACCAATCATGCAAACCAAATTTCAACAAGCTCTACGGTAGTTCTCCACTAATAGGTTTAAACTACATGATGCAAGAGCTTAAACATGATCTACTTGAGAGCTCAAAACAATTGCCAAGTATCAAATTATTCAAGACAATATACAAATTACCACATGAAGCATTTTCTGTTTCCAACCAAATAGCAATAAGTGCAACGGCTTTCAGCTTTTGCCATTGAACATTAAAAGTAAAAGCGAAGAACACTAGTGTTCATATGAAAAAGCGGAGCGTGTCTCTCTCCGACACAAGTTAGGATCCGATTTATTCAGAGAATGAAAATAACAAAACGAAAATAAAAGCACACAAATGCTCCAAGTAAAGCGCATAAGATGTGACGGAATTAAAATATAGTTTCACTAGAGGTGACCTGATAAGTTATTGATGAAGAAGGGGATGCCTTGGGCATCCCCAAGCTTAGATGCTTGAGTCTTCTTGAAATATGCAGGGATGAACCACGGGGGCATCCCCAAGCTTAGACTTTTCACTCTTCTTGATCATATTATATCATCCTCCTCTCTTCATCCTTGAAAACTTCCTTCACACCAAAGTCAAAACAATCTCATTAGAGGGTTAGTGCATAATCAAAAATTCACATATTCAGCAAGGACACAATCATTCCCAACACTTCTGGACATTACCCAAGGCTACTGAAATTTAATGGAGCAAAGAAATCCACTCAAACACAGTAAAAGAGGCAATGCGAAATAAAAGGCAGAATCTGTCAAAACAGAACAGTCCGTAAAGACGAATTTTTTCGAGCCACTTAACATGCTTAGATGAAAAAGCTCAAATTGAATGAAAGTTGCGTACATATCTGAGGATTACTCACGATTTTTTTCAAGATTTTACGATGTTCCTACAGAGAGAATAGCTCAAATTCGTGGCAGCCAAAAATCTGTTTCTGCGCAGAAATCCAAATCTAGTATCAACTTTCTATCAAAGACTTTACTTGGCACAACAATGCAAAAAAGTAAAGATACAAATGTATTGCTACAGTAGTAACAAGCACGTTGACTCAAATATAAAACAAAAATTGCAGAAATAAAATAATGGGTTGTCTCCCATAAGCGCTTTTCTTTAACGTCTTTCAGCTAGGCGCAGAAAGTGTAAATCAAGTAACATCAAGAGAAGAAGCATCAACATCATGATTTTCCTTAAAAACACAACTTGTCACAATAGGTATCTTAGATGCTCCATTATCTAAATTTCACATAGAGGTACTAAGGGTTTTATAAATTTTAAGCTCATAATGATTCTTTGGCTTAGGCATCTTAGAGACATACATAAACTTTTGCTCCTTACCCACATAAGCTTTCTCCTTAAACTTAAGAGAAGAAAAGGTTGAACCCAAGGTTCTCATAGCTTCTTCAAGTTCACCAATCCTATGGGTTTGATTATCATGGATAGCACAAGTTTCTAAGACAACAATTCTGTCATTAATTCCTCCTAGAGATTTATCAAGTTTATCAGTATTATCAAGTAATATTCCCAATTTAGTCTCAACACTTGGAAGATTTTTCTCTATGGCCTCCAACTTTTTCATGACATCCTCAAGAGAGATTTCAATTTTAGCTTCATTAACAGGTGGTATTCCAACTAGACTCTCAATAATGCAACTAGCTTCTAAAGCAGGAGTACCTAGGAAATTACCCCCTGTAAGAGTATCAAGAACGTACCTATTCCAGCTAGAGATACCAACATAAAAGTTCCTAAGGAGGATAATAGTGGAGTGTTTCTTAGTGCACCTATGATGAGCACCACTAATTCTATACCAAGCATCTTTAAAACTTTCTCCCCCTTGTTGCTTAAACGAACGAACTTCAACTTCAGGACTACTCATTTTAGCAATAATAAAAATAAATAAAGCAAACGAAATTAAATAAAGTAAAACAAGTAACTAATTTTTTGTGTTTTTGATACAAAGAAAGCAAACAAGACAGAAAATAAAATAAAGCAAGACAATAAAGAAAGTAAAGAGATTGGGTGTGAGAGACTCCCCTTGCAGCGTGTCTTGATCTCCCCGGCAACGGCGCCAGAAAAAGTGTTTGATGGCGCGTGACGGGGCTTGATGGAGTGTTGATTCCTCCCCAGTAACGGCGCCAAAAAAGCAGTTGCATGTGACGGTAAAGCACACGTCCGTTGGGAACCCCAAGAGGAAGGTATGATGCGTACATCAGCGAGTTTTCCCTCAGTAAGAAACCAAGGTTATCGAACCAGTAGGAGATAAAGGCCACGTGAAGGTTGTTGGTAAAGGAGTGTAGTGCGGTGATGGCGTGTAACTCACACGTTCGTTGGGAACCCCAAGAGGAAGGTATGATGCGCACAACAGCAAGTTTTCCCTCAGAAAGAAACCAAGGTTTATCGAACCAGGAGGGGCCAAGAAGCACGTTGAAGGTTGATGGCGGCGGGATGTAGTGCGGCGCAACACCAGAGATTCCGGCGCCAACGTGGAACCTGCACAACACAACCAATGTACTTTGCCCCAACGAAACGAGTGAGGTTGTCAATCTCACCGGCTTGCTGTAACAAAGGATTAACCGTATTGTGTGGAAGATGATTGTTTGAAGAAAACGAGTAAAACAAGTATTGCGAGTAGATTGTATGCGATGTAAAGAATAGGACCGGGGTCCACAGCTCACTAGAGGTGTCTCTCCCATAAGATAAAAGCATGTTGGGTGAACAAATTACGATCGGGCAATTGACAAATAGAGAGGGCATAACAATGCACATACATGACATGATAAATATAGTGAGATTTAATTGGGCATTACGACAAAGTACATAGACCGCTATCCAGGCATGCATCTATGCCTAAAAAGTCCACCGATGGCGTGTATTTCACACGTTCGTTGGGCAACCCCAAGAGGAAGGTATGATGCGCACAGCAGCAAGTTTTCCCTCGAAAGAAACCAAGGTTTATCGAACCAGGAGGAGCCAAGAAGCACGTTGAAGGTTGATGGCGGCGGGATATAGTGCGGCGCAACACCGGAGATTCCGGCGCCAACGTGGAACCCGCACAACACAACCAAAGTACTTTGCCCCAACGAAACAAGTGAGGTTGTCAATCTCACCGGCTTGTCTGTAACAAAGGATTAACCGTATTGTGTGGAAGATGATTGTTTGCAGAGAAAATAGTAAAAACAAGTATTGCAGCAGATTTGTATTTCAGTATAAGAGAATGGACCGGGGTCCACAGTTCACTAGAGGTGTCTCTCCCATAAGATAAAAGCATGTTGGGTGAACAAATTACAGTCGGGCAATTGACAAATAGAGAGAGCATAACAATGCACATACATGACATGATAAGTATAGTGAGATTTAATTGGGCATTACGACAAAGTACATAGACCGCCATCCAACTGCATCTATGCCTAAAAAGTCCACCTTCGGGTTATCATCCGAACCCCTCCAGTATTAAGTTGCAAAGCAACGAGACAATTGCATTAAGTATGGTGCGTAATGTAATCAACAACTACATCCTCGGACATAGCGCCAATGTTTTATCCCTAGTGGCAACGAGCACAACACAACCTTAGGGGTTTCGTCACTCCCCAGGTGTCAATGCGGGCATGAACCCACTATCGAGCATAAATACTCCCTCTTGGAGTTAAAAGTAAAAACTTGGCCAGAGCCTCTACTAGTAACGGAGAGCATGCAAGATCATAAACAACACATATGTAATAACTTGATAATTAACATGACATGGTATTCTCTATCCATCGGATCCCGACAAACACAACATATAGAATTACAGATATATGATCTTGATCATGTTAGGCAGCTCACAAGATCCAACAATGAAGCACAATGAGGAGAAGACAACCATCTAGCTACTGCTATGGACCCATAGTCCAGGTGTGAACTACTCACTCATCACTCCGGAGGCGACCATGGCGGTGTAGAGTCCTCCGGGAGATGAATCCCCTCTCCGGCAGGGTGCCGGAGGAGATCTCCGAATCCCCCGAGATGGGATCGGCGGCGGCGGCGTCTCGCAAGGTTTTCCGTATCGTGGTTTTTCGCCTCGGGGGTTTCGTGACGGAGGCTTTAAGTAGGCGGAAGGGCGGAGTCGGGGGCCGGACGAGGGGGCCACACCATAGGGCGGCGCGGGCCCCCCGGGCCGCGCCGCCTTGTGGTGTCGCCACCTCGTGGCCCCACTTCGTATGTTCTTCGGTCTTCCGGAAGCTCCGTGGAAAAATAGGCCCCCGGGTCTTTGTTTCGTCCAATTCCGAGAATATTTCGTTACTAGGATTTCTGAAACCAAAACAACAGAAAACAGAACCGGCACTTCGGCATCTTGTTAATAGGTTAGTTCCGTAAAATGCACGAATATGACATAAAGTGTGCATAAAACATGTAGGTATCATCAATAATATGGCATAGAACATAAGAAATTATCGATACGTCGGAGACGTATCAAGCATCCCCAAGCTTAGTTCCGCTCGTCCCGAGCAGGTAAAACGATAACAAAGATAATTTCCGAAGTGATATGCCATCATAACCTTGATCATACTATTTGTAAACATATGTAGTGGATGCAGCGATCAAAACAATGGTAATGACATGAGTAAACAAGTGAATCATAAAGCAAAGACTTTTCATGAATAGTACTTCAAGACAAGCATTAATAAGTCTTGCATAAGAGTTAACTCATAAAGCAATAAATCAAAGTAAAGGTATTGAAGCAACACAAAGGAAGATTAAGTTTCAGCGGTTGCTTTCAACTTGTAACATGTATATCTCATGGATAATTGTCAACATAGAGTAATATAACAAGTACAATATGCAAATATGTAGGAATCAATGCACGATTCACACAAGTGTTTGCTTCTTGAGGTGGAGAGAAATAGGTGAACTGACTCAACATAAAAGTAAAGAGAATGGTCCTTCAAAGAGGAAAGCATCGATTGCTATATTTGTGCTAGAGCTTTTATTTTGAAAACATGAAACAATTTTGTCAACGGTAGTAATAAAGCATATGAGTTATGTACATTATATCTTACAAGTTGCAAGTCTCATGCATAGTATACTAATAGTGCCCGCACCTTGTCCTAATTAACTTGGACTACCGGATCTTTGCAATGCACATGTTTTGACCAAGTGTCACAATGGGGTACCTCCATGTCGCCCTGTACAAAGGTCTAAGGAGAAAGCTCGCATTTTGGATTTCTCGCTTTTGATTATTCTCAACTTAGACATCCAAACCGGGACAACATGGACAACGAGATAATGGACTCCTCTTTAATGCATAAGCATGTGGCAACAATTATTATTCTCATATGAGATTGAGGATATGTGTCCAAAACTCGAAACTTCCACCATGAATCATGGCTTTAGTTAGCGGCCCAAAGTTCTTCTCTAACAATATGCATGCTCCAACCATGAAGGTGGTAGATCTCTCTTGCTTCGGACAAGACGGACATGCATAGCAACTCACATGATATCCAACAAAGAATAGTTGATGGCGTCCCCGAAACATGGTTATCGCTCAACAAGCAACTTAATAAGAGATAAAGTGCATAAGTACATATTCAATACCACAATAGTTTTTAAGCTATTTGTCCCATGAGCTATATATTGCAAAGGTGAATGATGGAATTTTAAAGGTAGCACTCAAGCAATTTACTTTGGAATGGCGGATAAATACCATGTAGTAGGTAGGTATGGTGGACACAAATGGCATAGTGGTTGGCTCAAGGATTTTGGATGCATGAGAAGTATTCCCTCTCGATACAAGGTTTAGGCTAGCAAGGTTATTTGAAACAAACACAAGGATGAACGGTACAGCAAAACTCACATAAAAGACATATGGTAAATACCGTCTTCCTTGTTGTTCAAAACTCAATACTAGATGTTATCTAGACTCTAGAGAAACCAAATATGCAAACCAAATTAGCAAGCTCTAAGTATTTCTTCATTAATGGGTGCAAAGTATATGATGCAAAAGCTTAAACATGAGCACAACAATTGCCAAGTATCAAATTATCCAAGACATTATAGCAATTTACTACATGTAGTATTTTCCAATTCCAACCATATAACAATTTAACGAAGATGAAACTTCGCCATGAATACTATGAGTAGAGCCTAAGGACATATTTGTCCATATGCTACAGACGGAGCGTGTCTCTCTCCCATAAAGTGAATGCTAGGATCCATTTTATTCAAACAAAACAAAAAACAAAAACAAACCGACGCTCCAAGCAAAGTGCATAAGATGTGACGGAATAAAAATATAGTTTCAGGGGAGGAACTCGATAATGTTGTCGATGAAGAAGGGGATTCCTTGGGCATCCCCAAGCTTAGACGCTTGAGTCTTCTTAGAATATGCAGGGGTG
>NC_061509.1:208208781-208378168 GCF_022539505.1 Lolium rigidum
TCAAAGACACAGAAGTACTCTTTCTGGCAAGAATTTCCTTACGCAGTTCATGACCTAGGTTGCGCGCTCTAAGCCGGTTTTCCGGTATCCTGGCAGCCTGAGCGCTAACAGAAGCAAAGCCATGGGCAGCGT
This sequence comes from Lolium rigidum, assembly GCF_022539505.1. Classification (NCBI taxonomy): domain Eukaryota; kingdom Viridiplantae; phylum Streptophyta; class Magnoliopsida; order Poales; family Poaceae; genus Lolium; species Lolium rigidum. The sequence continues at coordinate 208,208,914 of NC_061509.1, forward strand.
TATACTCACGTAGGGTTAGGTTCAGCTCGCGCTGCGCCCGAATGATGTCGCCGCCTGCGGAGAGCAGCTTCTGTTGTTGTGCCTCCAGCTCCGCCTGAGCCGCTGCCGGATCGATGTTCTGCGCCAGGGGCGTCGCCAGCACATTCATGGCCGCTTGGAGAGGAGTCTCCGGTGGCGCTGTAGATGCACCCGCAACCACCTGGTCGCGCTCGGTCGGCGGCTTGGCCGTGTGCGTGGACTTCGTCGGTCCTGCGCCTTCCGCCGCAGGTCCTTTACCGGCGTCGCCTGCGCTAACCACCAGCACCTCGACGCTGCCGGCGGCGTGGCCACTGCGAAGCGCACACCTTGGCAGGTCCGGAGCCACCAGCACCGGCGAGAGGCACTGGCGCTCGGGGACGGTGCCGTAGTAGACGCGGAGGCTCCCGAACTCGATGACGCAGCCGTTCTTGGGGAACTTACCTCCGTTGGCGAAGCAGCCCGTGTTGTCGTTGATGAAGTCCATGGAGAGGACGCGTTCGACGAGCGCGGTGACGACACGCTCGCCGGCGACGGTGAGGAGGCCCGCCCGAATGTGAACTCGAGCAAGCGCAGCTGCTGGCCCCACGGTGGGCGCCAACTGTCGTCGTGGTGAACAGACAGATGCCATGGGATGGCTTAAGTTGAGGCCGAATGTGCTAGAGGATTCGGGTGAGGGTTTTGGTAAAGATAGGATGGATTCCGGATGGATCTCCTAAGAACTTGGCCTTGGCCAGATGTAGAAGAAGAAGAACACAAGAGCTATTTTCCCCTTCATATCTTTCTATTCATTGATCACAAGAGGTTACAGGTTTCTGGATACAGCATAGCACCTATCGTACATACCCGCGATGGGGTGTGCCCCCTCTCCTTATATAGGGGAGAGGGTGGCTTACAGGGGAAGAAACCCTAATGGCATCTTTGACAAGACAAACTACTTTACAAAGCTTCTTTAGCTACCGGCGTCACCGGTATCTCTTTAATCAGGGAGGCTGACGTCCTCCGGTACCTTTTACGTCATCATCTGCTTTAACGCCAGAGCTTCGTTTAAAGCTGAAGTGCTTCGCTCATATTTGTCCTCTAGCTCTTGAGAGAATCTTTGACCAGTCTTGCCGATGTGCTACAGTGTAGCCGGTACCGGTAATCCGGTACCTTCTTAGCTGATTCCGGTATACCCCTCCTGGGATACCGGCATAGATCTACTTAGCCAAAAGCTTAGCTTCACGGTCCGGAATGATCTTTAAACCGGTAACTTGATGGCTCAAACCATCCGGTTTGGCATGCCTTTGGCATACCGGGGGTCATCCCCCCAACATGATGTTTGCTTGCAAAGAACAACAGAGAACAATGATTGCAGTAGGTTGTATTTCAGATGTAAAAGAATGGACCTGGGTCCACAGTTCACTAGTGGTGTCTCTCCGATAAGATAAATAACATGTTGGGTGAACAAATTACAGTTGGGCAATTGACAAATAGAGAGGGCATAACAATGCACATACATATCATGATGACTACTATGAGATTTACTTAGGGCATTACGACAAAGAACATTGACCGCCATCCAGCATGCATCTATGCCTAAAAAGTCCACCTTCGGGTTAGCATCCGCACCCCTTCCAGTATTAAGTTGCAAACAACAGACAATTGAATTAAGTACTGTGCGTAATGTAAACAATACAAATATCCTTAAACAAAGCATTGATGTTTTATCCCTAGTGGCAACAACACATCCACAACCTTAGAACTTTCTATCACTGTCCCAGATTCAATGGAGGCACGAACCCACTATCTAGCATAAATACCCCCTCTTGGAGTTACAAGTATCAACTTGGCCAGAGCCTCTACTAGCAACGGAGAGCATGCAAGATCATAAACAACACATATATGATAGATCGATAATCAACTTGACATAGTATTCCATATTCATTGGATCCCAACAAACACAACATGTAGCATTACAAATAGATGATCTTGATCATGATAGGTAGCTCACAAGATCTAAACATGATGGCATAATAGGAGAAGACAACCATCTAGCTACTGCTATGGACCCATAGTCCAAGGATGAACTACTCACACATCAATCCGGAGGCGGGCATGGTGATGTAGAGCCCTCCGGTGATGATTCCCCTCTCCGGCAGGGTGCCGGAGATCTTCAGAACCCCCCGAGATGGGGTTGACGGCGGCGGCGTCTCTGGAACTTTTCTCGTATTTTGGCTCTCGATACTAGGGTTTTCCGATACGAAGGAATATATAGGCGAAGAGGCAGCGTCGGGGGAGCCAGGGGGTGGGCTCCCCACACCTCGGCGCGCCAGGAGGTGGGGCCGCGCCGCCCTATGGGGTGGCCCCCCTGCTGGCCATCTCCGACTCTTCTTCGATGTTCTGGAACCCTCCGTGGAAAATAGGGCCGTGGGCTTTTGTTTCGTCCAATTCCGAGAATATTTCCTGTGTAGGATTTCTGAAACCAAAAACAGCAGAAAACAGGAATTGGCGCTTCGGCATCTTGTTAATAGGTTAGTACCAGAAAATGCATGAAAATGATATAAAGTATGAATAAAACATGTAGGTATTGTCATAAAACTAGCATGGAACATAAGAAATTATAGATACGTTGGAGTCGTATCATCCACCTCTAAACTATGGGTCTGTGGCAGTAGCTTGATCTGTTTCTCTCTTGTTTTTCATAGATCTTAGTACCATATGAGCTGCCGAACATGATTATGGTCATATATGTAGTTCCTATGTGGTGGATATTTATTCTATGATATTGTGATATGATATTGGAATCTATTATGTGTAAGATGTATTGAGATGCATATTATGTACCCCATTCTTAAGTATTAGTTTTGATCCAACTTGTATGCAAGAACATGTGTGGAGAGATGTGTGTGTTAGATGGAGTAGAATGGTTTTAGTGATTGGATAGTGACAACAAATTCGTGATCTATTATGGCTTTGCATTTTCCTTTGCTACCTCACTAGGGATAAAGTGAATGCATGTTCTATGTTTGTCACGTGAAAAAAGTGATGATCTTGTTTGTATCATCGAGAACCGCCAACGGGGTACCTCTTGCCCGATGATATGGAAGTACTATTGTAGGAGCCATCCCATGCCAAAATAACAAGACAAACAGACAATGAACATCTCAGCAAATTTTTTATGTACTATGGGTATAGCTTTTTATTGAAAATGCTTCATAGAATGCTCACTATGGTTCGCTGTAAATTTCCACCATGAATGATGCATGGCCTAGATTAGCGGTCCAGACGTTTCTCTAACTCATATACAAACTCCATGGACTTACAAGTTTCCATTTTATTTCGCACCGCTAGGCATCCATAAGCAAAAGAACATGACATCAACTAAATATGAATAAGTGCAATGTTGAAAGCGTTTCCCATGAAAGCATGATTGTGCTAACTCCCAACTTGCAATTTGCAAACATATAAGCTTCATAAGATAGTCACGACGATCAAATTTATTAAGTACAAGAAAGTAAATGTGCCATCAAGTTCGTGAGAGCTTTACTGACTAATTTTCTCATGCCAAAATTTAATTTAGAAGATAAATAAAAGCATGATGAATATACTTAGAATAACAATGATGCTAGTAGGTAGCTATGATGGACACAATTGAAAAACTTTGGTTATTGGTGGTTGGATTCACGAGTAGAGTTCATACTCAGTACAGGTGAAGGCTAGCAAAAGGCTGGGAGCGACCAACTAAAAGAGCAATAATGGACATAATCATGCATAGAGACAAAATATTATCAATCAAAGCATAAAGTGATATCACAAGTCAAAAACTAAATGATCATAGATGATTTAGTTTACTGGTTATAGTCATAACATGGTATAAGCATGTGCCAAGTTAACCCAATAAAGAATCAAAGGAGAATACCATAATATTATGCTTTTATGATGGAAACAACACATGATTCTTTCAACAACACATTATACACTCTCATCTATTTGAAACAAGTCATGCTACAACAATAAATACTAAGCATATGAAAAGAATAACATCCAACATGACATGCCAAAGTCTATGTCACAGTCTAGACAAGCTTCATTTTGCATCACTATAGTCATAAAATATTTTACTCGTATCCAACACCAATTAACTTATTTGAAATAGCTCTTAGAGATGAAAAACAATATGTACCAGAGAGAAAATCATACACAAATAAAGAATACTAACGAGCTCTGAACAAAATTTAAGTGAAAGAACAAGAGCTAAACGCAGTACTAGAAAATTAAAACACTCGAAGAACAATAACAGCGAAAACTAGATCGTTCTATGCAATTAAAACGGAGCGGGTCTTTCTCCAAAACAAATGTGCTGGGATCCAACATATGCTACAGCAAACAAAACTGAACTAAACTAAAAACAAAAATAAAGATGCTCCAATAACAACACATAGCATATGAAGCAATAAAAATATAGCGCATAAAGAGATGACATGTTGCTTTGTTGATGAAGAGGGGATACCTTGGCATCCCCAAGCTTTGACGCTTGTACCTCTTGAATATTTATTGGGGTTCACGGGCATCCCCAAGTTTGATCTTTTGTCCATTTTTCATCTCATCGCATCATTGTTCTCTCCCTACGCTTGAAAACTTCCTTCATACAAAACTTCGCACAATTCTTTATTAGCAACATTAGTTCAATAAAAATAACAAATCTACTTGGGTTCAGTTCTAACATATATCAAGCATCTATTAAAGCATTAGCTAATGTAGCAACTCTTCAAGCAACTCTTCAATAACTCAAAAAGAAAGAGATTAAGAGGCTAATGCGAATAGTGCAGAAATCTGTCAAAACAGAATAGCAGGTAAAGATCGATTTGTTCGAAAATATTTTGTTGCTCAGGTCGAAAAGTGTTCAACTAACGAAAGTTAGATAATAATCTGGGGCATATGAAGAAAAATTGGAAGCTCAATATTCTGGTCTGGCTATTTATAAGAATTTACTTGGCGACAACACAAAATCTGTTTTCAGGACAACACCTTTCCCAAATCTTACTTTCTTCCTATTAGAGGCTATTCTTGGCACAAAAACGAAATAAAAATGATAAGAAGAGGTTATTACAGAGGTAATAACTTCCAAGACTCAATCAAAAATAAAAATTACAGAAATAAACATGGGTTATCTCCCAAGAGTGTTTTTCTTTAACGCCTTTCAGCTAGGCTTAGGAAAAGACTTAGCATCCAGTATTATCAAGTGAATAAGCATCAACATCATAAATGGTGGGAGCCTTGCGCCTACCCCTCATACCATTACGATTTTTCTTAGGGAAAGAATGAGAAGTACCTGGGGGGAGGTGAAAGTCATGGTACCTTTCCCAACATCAATCCTTGCTCCCAGGAGTTTCAGCAGAGATCGCCCAAGCGTGATTTGTCCTTTTCCTACACATTCATTGACAAGATAATCAGTAGATATCATTCTTCCTAGGATTTTTGTATGCACTCCTTCAGCAATTCCAATGGGTAATATAATAGCATTATTGGTAAGAGATATTTCTTCTCCACCCTCAGAAAGTCCCCAAAGATTTAAAGACTCGTAAATATCTTTAGGCATAAGACAAAACTCAGACATAATATCGCAACTAACATAAAAAAAATCACCACCTATATCAACTTTTACCGAAGGGAGCCAACCTGATGGTTCAGAATTAATTGTAACATGATCATACTTCTTCCGAAGCATACTATAACATTCTTTCAAGCTAGTTGTACTTGTCTCAAGAGTATTTAATCTAGCAAAAAATCTCACAAGGGATGAATCAAAATTAATAGGTGAGCTATATGTTGCAATCAACTTTTTATGGTATTAAAAGCTTGATCTCCATCACAATGGAGGAAATCTCCTCCTGCTCCAAAGCATATCTATAGCGAAAAATAAGACCAAAATAAAAGCTACTAAGAAGCAAGCCTAGAGTAATTTTAGGTTCAGATTATTATAAGAACTATAAATTCTAGACCAAGCTTCCTTAAAACTCTCCTCACTCTCTTGTTTGAAAGTGAAGATCATTTCCTCAGGCGACATAGTAATAGGAATAGACATAAAAACAACTTAAAATAGGAACAAATTTGTTTGTGTTTATGATATAAAATCAACTATAAAAGAAACTAATTTTGTGTGTGTTTTTGATATAGAGAAGCAAACAAAAAAATAAGCAAAACTATAACAAAGTAAAGAGATTGGAGATGAGAGACTCTCCTTCCATAAATCCTCTTTCTCCCCGGCAACGGCGCCAGAAAATCTTGCTGGCGTGTGACGGGGCTTGTTGGAGTATCTTGATTCATTCCCTGTCAATGGCGCCAGAAAATCTTGATGGTGCTTGATGGAAGAGGTTGGGGAACCCCAAGAGGAAGGTCTGATGAGCACAACGGCAAGTTTTCTCTCAGTAAGAAACCAAGGTTTAATCGACCAGTAGGAGAAAGGCATGACTTCTGAAGGTGTTGCTAGCTGACTATTGGCAGGGCGTACTACCGGCGTCAGCAACAATGTGGAACCTGCACACAACACAACCAAACTACTTTGCCCCAACTTACAATGAGGTTATCAATCTCACCGGTTTGCTGAACACAAAGGATTAAACGTATTGAGTGGAAAGAGATGTTTGCAGTAATTAAAGAGAACAGAGCTTGCAGTAAGTAAACAAAGCATGATTGCAGTGGTTGAATTTATCAGTGTAAAGGAAAGGACCGGCGTCCACAGTTCAGTAGAGGTGTCTATCCATAAAGATAAATAATATGTTGGGTGAACAAATTACAGTTGGGAAATTGACAGAATATCGACCATACATGACAAGATGATTACTATGAGATTCATTTGGGCATTACAACATAATACATAGACCGTAATTCAACTGCGTCTATGACTAATAATCCAACTTCCGGTTATCGTCCGAACCCCTTCTAGTATTAAGTTGCAAGCATCAGATTATCGCATTAAGCAATGTGTGTAAAGTAAACAATAGAATTACCCTTGGATAAAACATTGTTGATTTCTCCCTAGTAGCAACAACACATCTACAATCTTAGAAGTTATTGTCACTCTTCCAGAAAACTAGAGGCATGAACCTACTTTCGAGCATAAATACCCCCTCTTGGAGTCACAAGCATATACTTGGCCAGAGTATCTACTAGAAATGGAGAGCATGCAAGATCACAAATAACATATGACAAGAATATATAATCGACCTCAACATAGTATACAATATTCATCGGATCTCAGCAAACACAACATGTAGCTTTACATAAGGATGATCTTGATCATGTAGGGCAACTCACAAGATCTAAACATGAGTCACAAATTGGAGAAGACAACCATCTAGCTACTGCTATGGACCCATAGTCCACGGATGAACTACTCACACATCACTTTGGAGGCGGGCATGGCGATGTAGATGCCTCCGGCGATGATTTCCCCCTCCGGCATGGTGCCGGGAAGAGCTTCAGAACCCTCCCGAGCTAGGGTCTGCAATGGCGGCCACGACGGAACTTTTCGTGGATGGAGGCTCAGGTGTTCAGGGTTTTCCCGAGATCGTGAGTAAATAGGCGGAGGGGCGATGTTGGTGGAGGACAGGGTGGCCAACACCACCCTTAGGCGCGGGCCAGGGCTAGGTCGCGCCTAGGGCTGGCGTGGCCGCCCTGCTGCCCCCTTCGACTCCCCTCTAGACTCTGTCTTCATTACGGAAAAATATTTACTTCGGCTTTTGTTTCGTCCAATTCCGAGAATATTTCATGTACAACTTTTCTGAAATACAAAATAGCAGAAAACAGGGAACTGGTACTGTGGCATCTTGTTAATAGATTAGTGCTGGAAAATTTATAAAAGCGCAACGAAGCATGAGCAAAACATATACAAATTGGTGTAAAACAATCATGGACATAAAAAATTATAGATACGTTTGAGATGTATCAACCCACGCACGCGCCTGGTAGGTACCAGTACCCGGGGCTGCCGTGCTACGTTAGCCGCCTCTCCGCCATGGCCCCCCGAGCTCTAGCCGGTCATCCTCGACTTCACCCACGTGCATGCCACCAGGGCCACCTCTTTCTCCAGCGCGTCATCCGTGTCCGGCTCATACCCATCTTAGAACTCACCGCCTTGCAGTGTACTCGCGGGCATCTTCGTGCTGGTCGACATTGCCTGCACTTCCACCCCGACCACCTTATCGCCAGATAGCGGCATTGATTCTGCATGCTCATGCCGCGAGCTATAGGGGTGCGACCTGGATGCGTTCTGGGAGAAGGACAACAACGAGGAGGGCCTGATTGCTTTTTTTTATTTTGTTTCCTGGTGTTCTCTAAAATTTGCATTGTTTAATTGTAATTTTCTTTTTTATACTCTCTATGAAGTATCCAAAAGAGGAGGCGAGTTTGGGCGTATGGTTGTAGGATCCATTTGTTTTAAGCGGCGTACGCGGTGGTTCCAAGCGGCTATTATTTTTAATCCTCTAAAATACTACCGGTAGCGTAGACCCTTAGGGACACGCGGCTATATTCGTTGGGTACTCGTAGCATGCGGTTTTGCAGGTACGCGAATAATATTTACTACTAGTCGTGTATTTGTTCCCACACAACTAGTAGGACTTAGCAGTAGCGAGATACCACTCGCGGATGCGAGCCCGCAACTGATGGTTAAATTATGCACGCGAGTGATAGCCTATTTTGTACTAGTGAAAGCATGGTTGTGGATCCCTTAATAAATTTAATGATTCTCTTTATATGTCATAATTCTCTAAGATTCATGATTGAAATAGTCGAATTATTAACTTTTCTACTAATTGCAATTATCATGAAAGAGTAGGATATAAGCATCCTCTCTATGCTAATACTAATTAGAAATTGCATTTACCTACCATAGATATGCTTAGTGATTACTCCTATTGGCTGTGCTGTAGGGATTCATAGCATAGAAAACAAAAAATTTCCTACCACAAGAACGAATAACAAGCCAAGATCTAATCTAGTATATGGTAGCAACGAGGTGAAGATAAACATACCCTCAAAGATCGCTAAGCGTTAACGAGATAAATCTCGTGGTTGATGTAGTCGATCACTTGCCGCTTTCAAAAGCGCGTAGAAGATCTTGACGGTGCCACAGTCGGGCAGCACCTCCACACTCGATCACACGTACGATGTCTACGAAGACGTCATTCTCCCCGTTCCAGCGGGCAGCGGATGTAGTAGATCCTCCTCAGAATCCCTCCAGCGCGATGGCGTGGTGACGATGGTGGTGGAGATCTCCGGCAGGGCTTCGCCATAAGCGTTCCAGAAGAAAGACGGAGGAGGGAGTAGCTAGGGTTTGGGAGAGGGGGCACTTGGGGGCCTGGGAGCCCCTAGGTGGTGCGGCTGTCTTGGTGTGTTCAACCCCTCCCTCTCCTCCTCTATATATAGGGGGAAAATCTAGGGTTCCCCAAAAAAATACTTTGGAGTCAAACTCCCAAACTTACCAAAAATGAAAACCTAGAGGGAAAGGGATTTCGCCCTTTCCTTCTCTTGTTGGCCGGCCACCATGGTGGATTCCACCATGGACTCCACCTTCCCACTTGGTGGGTTGGATGCCATAGCGAATTGTTCTGGATTATTCTACAACCTTCCGGAACCTTCCATAAATTCACCGGACCATTTCCAAATTTGGAATGTGACTTCCTATATATGAACTTATTCTGCGGACCATTCCGGAACTCCTTGTGATGTCCTGGATCCCATCCGAGACTCCGAACAATATTTAAACTCCATTCCATATTCTATATCTACTTAAAACGACATCAAACCTTAAGTGTGTCACCCTACGGTTTGTGAACTATGCAAACATGATTGATGAGGTCTAAGACCCCGTGTGTGGCCCGATCTCGCGGATTGACTTTGAAACCAAGGGGGAAGATGGGAAAACGCGATGAACACGATGAACACGAAGAACACGAAGAACTCACGCACGCACACCAACCCGATACAATCGATACTTACCCTCGTGGCTCGATGGACCACGCCAATAGAATCAACCCGGGAGAGACGCGGGGTAGAATCCCGGAGTGAGAGATCGGTGAGGGAGATGAATCAAGGAGTGGGAGAGAGTGGGTAGCACTAGAATCTCACACTCACAAATCCATACATCCATCAAGGGTTGCCTTGGATACAAAGGGGATGAAACCCTAGGGAGACAAAGCTCAAAGTCATCTCTAAGCCTAAATCTTGTCTAAAGAGGTAAGGGGGCGAGCTGGGGCCTTATATAGGCATACAAGGAGACATGGGTCGAAAAGGTACAAGTTGGTGGGTCAAACCCGACGAATCCGGTCACAGGGCCGGTTGGACCGGGCCTGGGACCGGCCCATCCGGTCCAAACCGGATCCTGGACCGGGCGGTGACCGGGCGGGGCTTCGGGTGCCCCGGGATTGCGTCCGGATGGCACGAGCGTAGAATCCGGTCGAAACCGGCCGGGCCGGTCAGGAGGCCGGTCAACCGGGCCTGTGACCGGGTGGGCCGGTCATAGGGCCGGTTGACCGGGCCTGGGACCGGCCGGCCTTCCTCCTCCCGCCTCTTCTTCCTCTTCCTTCCTTCTTCCTTCCTTCTTCTTCTTCTTCCTTCTTCCTTGCACCATGATGAATGGCTCCTCTTCCCTTCCCTCGCTTCCTTGCACCATGGGTGTTCCTCCTCTCCGGTTCCTCGAGGATTCTTGTACCTAATGATATGTAGCACACCGATTTGAGGTAGCATTCCATTCAAGATATTGACGAGGTCGAGTATCGAGAGGAAGGAGTTCACCTTGTCGCGTGTAGCGTGGTTTAGGGTTGAAGGTCCACTTGGGGGACTCTTTGGCCATGGTGTAGCGTCGATGATAGGCGGGGTTGCACTTGATGGTCTTGAGGCGTAGGTGTCCGAAGGCCACCCCGCATCATCTCCCCCCCCCTTGGGGAAGAGTCGTCCTCGACTCTTGTTCCTCCTCATCTCCATGATGTGGCGAGAGATCCGAGATGGATTGGTGAAGGACTTGTATAGTTGCCCTTGTATCCTTATGGATGCTCGTCGTGGTGCGGGCGTCCTTGTTGTAGTCCATGACGGGTCTCCCATGTAGTGGTGGAGGGACAAAGTCTCGGTCGAAGAAGAGCGTGGGGAAAAACAACTTGCGAAAGGAAAGCTTGTGGATGCCAATTGGGTGACCGGCGAACAAGAGGCTCTCAATCAAATACGAAGCATCAAGTCGTTTCTCCAAGAGGCATTTGGCAAAAATGGAAATCAAAAGAGTGTCGATGTATCCAAAATGTGGTAGGGCAAAAATTTGTGCATGTAAGAGTTGTAAGGTGTCAAAAATGTGTGGTGTAGTATTGTCCCAAACAAGTGGAACAAACAAAAGGCAAGTGTCGGCGGCAAAATTTGGGGCAAAATTGTTATGTGCAATGGCAAAGCGATGGAGACTTCGAACTTGGGAGAGTATGGTTGGCTTAAGCCGAGTATGAGTGTCCGCAAGTGTGAAAGAATCCATTGCAATTGCCAAAGATGAAATGAGAAATCCAAGGACGGGCAACTTTTTGTGTGACATGTGGCACAAGATGCATAAGGTATCTCTCACATGTACGACATGGTCCTTGAGATTCTCGGAGTGTATGATGAAAGCATCAAGACATACAACAATCATTGTGCCAACAAGATGTGTCAAAATATGTTGCATAAGAGGCAAAAGGGGTGACGATGAGTTGGACCAAACCGGAAACTCGACAAGGCAAGTCGGAAACACATGAGGGTGAAGGTTTGTGGGAACATACTCTTTGGTGTGAGCCCCACGGGTTAGGTCCTTGTTGGGGTAGCTCTCAATTGCGCGTTTCGTGAGCTCATGCTCCGTAGCGGTGGAAGTTGTCGTGCGGGTACCTATACACACAATAGAGAGAACAAAAAGCGTGTGTGCATGGTAGAGGAACACATCATCCATCATGATGTTCCATGTCTTGTGCACATCACCATTAGTGTCAATCAAGATAGTATGAAATGCATGGCGATGGTGCATATGGCAAGAAGGTGCATTCATGGCATGTGGTAACTCATGATCATCAAAAATAGAGAAGGCTATGGGGGCCATCTCATGGACAATGAAATAAGCATTCTTGCATACCAAGCATAAGAAAGAGCAATTGTTCACAATCTTGGATGCAAGGATCATGGAATGGTGTAAACATTTGGGGCAAAGCATGTGGAACATGTTATCATTGTTGTCGACAACCCTATGTAAAGAGCAAGTGTTCATCAAGGGTGTCACAACACAAGCATGATCATAATCATTATCATTGCAAGCAAGCGGGGAAAATGTGAAGCTCTCATAGCATGGCATGGTCATTGTATCACAAGCAATCAATTTCACATGATCAACAATGTTATCAAGCAAAGCATCACATGGGAAAGTGAAAGTAGCATGTGAAGTAGCAAATGGATCATCGAGATCATGCATGCACTCATAAGTCATCATGTCCACTAGTGGGATCATGGCATCATCAACACCTATGTTGTTACCTTTGTAGGCCGACTCATTTGAGGTAGGTGTTGTGGAAGTAGGAGGATCCATGTGGTCGACATGTCCATCTTGGAGCAAGCATGGTGAGATATCATCATCGTCATGCACCATGTACATCGTCTCCATGAGCGGGAACTCGTCCTCCGTGGAACCTAGTGCAACATAAGAAGACACAAACGAGGGAGAGGTTAATGTGTTAGCAAATGCGATGTCCTCCATGGACCTATCATCTACCTCTCTCAACTCACTTTGTGTATCACTCATGTCCTCCAAATGGAAGCACTCAAACTCGCATATGGGGTGGAAGTCACTCAACTCACTATCACTCTCACTCAAGTGGGCTAAGTGGCTCTCATTCTCACATGGGATTGGTACCAACTCATCAATGAAGCATAGGGGAGTAGGCTCGACTTTCTCATCTCCATGCGCCTCCTTGGTTGAAGGGAAATTCCCATGCTCAACCATCTCAAGTCCATGCGCCTCCGTAGGTGAAGGGAGAATCCCATGCTCACCATGCTCAACTCCATCGCCTCCTAAGTCATCCTCAAGCGGTGGCGCCGTAGTGTTGATGAGAGCTAGGCTCGGCTCAATGTCACCCTTGAGTTCACCTTGGCGATCTTCATCTTGAAGTGTGGGCGCAATAGGCATCTTGGGGACTTGTGCTTGGAGCTTGTCGAAGTAGAGCGTCTTGGCACTTGGCGTTGTGCATTGCCATGCCACGTGACCCTTGGCCTTGCACACCTCACATAGGAGATTGGGACATTCCCGTGGAGGGTGGCCTTGTTGCTTGCACTTGTAGCATCGGAGTCCATAGGCACGTGACGAGGTAGAGGCCATTGTGGTGGTGGCACAAGAGGTGGAAGTCGCCTTATGAGGAAGGTATGCTCGATGTGCACTTGCCATCCTTGGAGTGGTAGGCACCCTATCATGGTGTTTGTCGCTTTCATGTCGAGGCTCTCGTCTTCGTGCTTCATCACCATGTCTTGATGAGTGTCGTCGAAGATCCGTGGAAGGTGTTGGTCGATGGCGCTCATGAAGTGGCTTGTGGCGGCGAGGCTCATGTGGTGACGTATGTCGATGTAGACCATGAGGTGGTAGTGGTCGACGACTATCATGAGATGGTGTGAGTCGATGACGGTCCTTGCCATGCCGAGATGATGGCTCATGCGACTTGGCATGTTGCTTGCGGCGCCTTGTGGAGCTTGGAGAAGAGTGTCGATGACGCTCATGATGGGGACGCTCTTGATGCTCCATATGGTGTACTTGAAGTCGACGATCTTGTGCATAAGCACTCTCATGGTGGCGCCTTGTGGAGCTCGTAGACGAGTGTCGATGACGATCATGATGAGGACGCTCTTGATGCTCCATATGATGAACTCGCCGTAGATGATCATGTGCATAAGCACTCTCATGGTGGCGCCTCGTGGAGCTCGAAGAAGTGTGTCGATGGCGATCATGTTGGGGACGCTCTTGATGATCCATATGATGGTGCCATCGTTGAGGTCCTCTATCTTCATATGTAGCTCCATTGGCCAAGTAGGTGACTAGGTGAGGCTCCGCCATGGTGTCGATGTCGTAGGCGTGGCGTTGCTCCACCATGTCGTCCATGCTTGATGAGCCATTGTCGATGTAGAGCTCGTCGAAGTCGTCCTCAAAGTGGTGCTCCACCATGTCGTCCATGTCGAGGATGCTTGGGGAGCCATGGTCGTTGTCGAGCTCCTCGATGTCGGAGATGTCGGTGATGCTTGGGGAGCCATGGTCGTTGTCGAGCTCCTCGATGTCGGAGATGTCGGTGATGCTTGGGGAGCCATAGTCGGAGTAGAGCTCCACATGTTCCTCCACATCCGCGGTGCTTGAGGAGGTATCTTCCTCGAAGTGCTCCATGTACTCCTCCGTATCTTCATCTTCGCTATCCATGTTAGCACGATGGTATCTATATGGTGTATGTTAGTGGAAGGAGACTACCTCGCACTCTTACCAAGGTAAGATAGTATTGAGGCCATCCACCAAGTCAAAAGTAAGATCAAGTGTATCGGGGACACACGCAAAACCACACGCAAAAGCTAGCAAATATGGTGTTAGGCGAGTGTTGTGGAAAGCCAAAAGACGAAATCCGAAATCAAGTGTATTGTCAAGAGTGGTGGAAATCCAAAAATTCAAATGTCAAAGCGATGATCACTATAAACACGGAAAAGATGTGGAACACACACACGAGATAAGCGGGGTTAGTGCAACCAAAAGTGAGCGGAAAATTGTATGTATAAGTGCTCGGTGTCACACTAACACAAGGAGAGCCAAAGCTTTGGTTGCAAAAGGAGAGACAACTAGATTCACACGTGACCTCTCTTCTCTTCTCTCTCTTTGCTTAAAAGCTTTTTTTCTCTTTTGTATATGGTGGCACTTGCACTCTTTTGTATCTATGGTGGCACTTGCACTCTTTTGTATGTATGATTGCACTTGCACTCTTTTTGTGCTTTTCTGGGGCTTTTTCACGCACTATGTTAGCGTTAGCCTCGCTTTTGCTATCTTGCCACACGAGTGTTTGCTTGGGTGCCTTACTCAACGCTACACACACACCTCACAATGCGGGGTCACGTGCAATGTCTCGCAACACTAGACAAGCAATGCTCGATGGGATAGATCGCAAAAGAAGAGGGGTTACAACGGGACAGTTGCAAGTTATACTTGCGATGATGGTGGTGGTGGTGGTGGTGGTGGTGGTGGTGGAGATCGCCGGACGTCGAGGTCGAAGGGGGGGGGGCGTTGCTGCGCCCGGTCTGGGGCCCGGTTGGACCGGCTCCTGGACCGGCCTGGCCGGTTGCGCGGCCGGTCGACCGGATTCTGGGCCGGGCCGGCCGGTCTGTAGCCCGGTTGACCGGGTGCTCGACCGGATTTCGCGGGCTGAGCGTTTCTCTCTCCTATTCTTCCCCAAACCAAAACCAAATCGACCAAATCGAAGGGAAACGATGGAATTGGAGGCTCAAAGTAGATCAACCACAACAACACCAAATCCACGGACCAAAACCACTCAAAACGCAACCAAATCACAGATCGGTCAAGAGGCAATTTAGGGCTATTTTTGGGGATTTTTTGGAAAATTTTCTAGGGACGAAATCGGGTGGGTGGAGGATCAAATCCGCGGAAACCAAAGGCTGCTGATACCATATGATGAGGTCTAAGACCCCGTGTGTGGCCCGATCTCGCGGATGGACTTTGAAACCAAGGGGGAAGATGGGAAAACGCGATGAACACGATGAACACGAAGAACACGAAGAACTCACGCACGCACACCAACCCGATACAATCGATACTTACCCTCGTGGCTCGATGGACCACGCCAATAGAATCAACCGGGAGAGACGCGGGGTAGAATCCCGGAGTGAGAGATCGGTGAGGGAGATGAATCAAGGAGTGGGAGAGAGAGTGGGTAGCACTAGAATCTCACACTCACAAATCCATACATCCATCAAGGGTTGCCTTGGATACAAAGGGGATGAAACCCTAGGGAGACAAAGCTCAAAGTCATCTCTAAGCCTAAATCTTGTCTAAAGAGGTAAGGGGGCGAGCTGGGGCCTTATATAGGCATACAAGGAGACATGGGTCGAAAAGGTACAAGTTGGTGGGTCAAACCCGACGAATCCGGTCACGGGGCCGGTTGGACCGGGCCTGGGACCGGCCCATCCGGTCCAAACCGGATCCTGGACCGGGCGGTGACCGGGCGGGGCTTCGGGTGCCCCGGGATTGCGTCCGGATGGCACGAGCGTAGAATCCGGTCGAAACCGGCCGGGCCGGTCAGGAGGCCGGTCAACCGGGCCTGTGACCGGGTGGGCCGGTTGACCGGGCCTGGGACCGGCCGGCCTTCCTCCTCCCGCCTCTTCTTCCTCTTCCTTCCTTCTTCCTTCCTTCTTCTTCTTCTTCCTTCTTCCTTGCACCATGATGAATGGCTCCTCTTCCCTTCCCTCGCTTCCTTGCACCATGGGTGTTCCTCCTCTCCGGTTCCTCGAGGATTCTTGTACCTAATGATATGTAGCACACCGATTTGAGGTAGCATTCCATTCAAGATATTGACGAGGTCGAGTATCGAGAGGAAGGAGTTCACCTTGTCGCGTGTAGCATGGTTTAGGGTTGAAGGTCCACTTGGGGGACTCTTTGGCCATGGTGTAGCGTCGATGATAGGCGGGGTTGCACTTGATGGTCTTGAGGCGTAGGTGTCCGAAGGCCACCCCGCATCAATGATCGAGACTCTTCTCCGATCAATAACTAATAGCGGGACCTGGAGATCCATAATAGCTCTCACATATTCAATGATGACTTCGTGATTGAAAGAACCATTTACATACGATACCGATTCCCTTTGTCACGCGATATTTTACTTATCCGAAGTTTGATCGTCGGTACCTCTATGCCTAGTTCAACCTCGTTACCGATAAGTACTCTTTACTCGTACCGTGTTATGTCGTCCCTTGGGAGCCAGTCACACGCTTGGAAGCTAGTTGGATGACATTCCACCGAGAGGGCCCATAGTATATCTATCCATCATTTGGATGTAGAAATCCCACTATTGATCCACGTGCTTCAACCTATACTTTTTGAACACTTAATGCCACCTTTATAACTACCCATTTACGAAGTAGTGTTTGATGTCATCAAACCATCCATCCGGTGTAGGTGATTAACATGATCTTATGGTCGAAGGATTAGGTTACTATGTATCTTAAAGCTTGAAGCAAAACGAACTTAATGACTTGATCATATGTTACGCTTACTATGGGTGTATGTCCATCACATCATTCACCAAATGATATGATCTTTTTATTAATAACATACAATGTTCATGATCAGGAAACCATGATCATCTATTAATCAACAAGCTAGTTTAACAAGAGGCTTACTAGGGACTCCTTTATGTTTACAAAATACACAAGTATTAATGTTTCCGGTTTATACAATTATAGCATGGGATGTAAACATTTATCATGAATACTAAGATATAAAAATAAACACTTTTATTATTGCATGTTGGGAATATCTCCAACATGTGACTCATTCATATATAAAATCCCAATGCATATAAAGAAAGTTAGACTTCATGATTACTTGTTGCATGCTTTATTGTGTACTAATGTGCTCTAAAGTGTTAAATATATTTAATTGTATGATCATACCATGGGACCCTGGCATCTTGTTGTCATATATTATTTCAAATAATGAGAAGGTGATAATCAAGAAGCATCGCTCCTCCAACATCATTGCTCCAACAATCAAGTAAGTAAGCCTAGCTATATGGCTATAAAGAAAGGGCTTTACGGGAGGCAACCCGAGATGCTTTTAAGTTTGGTTTTTCTTTTGCATTCTTGATGTTGCAAGACATTTTTTTTTACTCTCTGCTTTTTAAATAAAGTACCAAGTTTTTACCCATTTGGGTATTTAAAGTTGTGAAACAAATTAGGAGTTGTTGATTTCTGTGCTGCACTTTTTAGAGCACGATTTTTAATTTTTTTATTAACTCCTAAAATCTTGATAAATTCATAGTAGCTGCAAATTTTCATCCTATATATGGACAAAAACTGTCTAAAATTCCTGACATTTGTAAGTGGTGGAACAAATTCAGTTTTGCTGCTGCTAATTTTTTTGATAGATTCTGCCTATTAATGTTTGCATCATTATTTTGAGTTTCAAAATGATTTTTATTGAGTATTTTTATTTTATAAGAATTTTTAGAACTTTATGTGCTCTCTGGTACTAAAATGAATTATTTTATCTTTGAAGAAAATGGAAGCAACCATATTATTCTTGTACCACTAATGTCACCCCATAGAAAAGAATGGGAAGAAAAGTTTGTGTTGAAGTTTTTTCACAAAGAATAGAGGAACATTACGCCAAGATCTATAAAAGAATTGTGAAGAACATACGCTTGGGGATGCCCAAGGCACTCCGCATGACTCATTTTAAAACTCTCGGTTTGCACACTTCTAAACTTGGTTATTTGAGCAACGTAGAGCATCTTTTGTTTTATTTGTGTCTAATTTTGTTTTTAAATACATGATACCATCATATTAAGTACCTTACATACATATTAAAGAGCTACTTAAATAAACTCTCTTATCCTTCGATGAAATATGTTGCATGTTATGAAAAGAAAAAGAGGAATGCTTAAAATGCTGAAAGTTCAAGTTATGCATGGTATCACTAGTTTCAAATGCTTTACTGAATGGTGATTTGCTAAGTGCCTTATTTATTTTTGCTTCTTACTAGTATACATAGATTTTTAACATTAATTATCATTTTTTGATGATAAATTAATAGAGCTATGAACACTACTACATGTTTTTAAACCTCTTCCTAGCCAAAAGTGATGAATTCTCTCACACAAGATTAGACTTGTATCCAAATCAACTCAACCCCACTATCATCATACATACCTACATAGAACTTGCTATTCCAAGTATAATACGTGTGTTATGCCTCCAATTACTTCAAAATATCCTTTTTGTAATTTAAAGCTCATCTGAAGGTAGGGTATGGAAGGAATAACACAGCTATGTAATTTATGGGTTTGACAAATTATGAGTAATAAGATAGGTCGGAACCATGTTGACATGGGAAACACCTTTCAACATTGCACTTATCTTTTGAGTTGATAATAATGTTTTTCGGCTACTTGATAGTTGTCTCTTGCGAAATAAAGGGGTTATCAACATAAAGACTAGAGTATGCATATTTGTTAGAGAAGTGCATTGAGGAACTAACTGAATCCATGCATAATCATGGTGAACGTTTCAGCACGAGCATCCTCAATAGGAAGAGAGAAAAGAAAAACGAAAAATAAAGAAAAAAGAAAGAAAGAGAGAGTGAGTGAAAAAAGAAAGACAAAAAAAGATAGAGAGAAAAAGGTGACAGGGAGATTTCAGAGATGATGCTCACAAGACTATTGTTCATGCTGTCCCGGTATGAGTGGCCTATAAGTTGATACTCAAAATATCCTTAGGTCCTTTGTACAGGCGGCATGGAGGTACCCCTTTGTGTTATTGTTGGCTAAAACAATATGTGAAAGGTCTATGATAATCTAAACTTGAGTAGCACGAGGTATGACTTGTTAGTGGTCAAGGGAATAAGGCACTTACTTATAAGATGTCAAACACATGAATATGGGTATCTCTACAACAAAGAGATATGTGGAAGCCCTATCCTTATTTTTTCTGTTGACATGAATTACATAGCTCAAAATTTCACTTTATGCTCTCTTTTAACTTTTTTATTTTGTTGGATGACTAGCATATATATTCCCTACTTACTTTCTATTGTTCAAAGAGACAAGATAGTCAAAAGAATCAAAAGATAGGACAATGAGTCTTCCAAACAATTTCTATAGGATTATCAAAGCATGCTTTATGGTTCATAATACTTCTTTTTTATTTGCTTGCAGTGCCACTTATTATTATGCATGCTTTGTAGAATGTAAGAGATATCACTCTATAAGTTCATTTACTTATTGTTATTCTTTACTGACTGAACCTTGTAAGACTTTGCATGATCACATAGAAGAAATGCAATAAACTCCAAAGTTCATGTTAGTTTTATCACCTTATTCTCGAGGACGAGCATAGGTTAAGCTTGGGGATGTTGATACATGTAAAATGCATACATGAACTTTGCACTTTATTAATACATATTCCCACATATTTGCAACATTTATGATATTTTTTTCATGTTTTATATTGATTTATGGGGATTTACCAATGATCCACTTTATTTTGGTTATATCACTGCAGAACAGGAAAACCCTGTTTTGTGTATTTTTCACTTTCAGAGACCTATACGGAGTCAAATTGAGCTAGGATTTTGGGGACGTAATTTTTCCATCAAGAGAAGCAACTGGAGCACCTGGATCTCACGAGAGGGGCCTGGAGGCCCAAAATAGACCAGGTGGCTACCTAGTGTCTTTTCACCGTCGATCGTCCAAATCTCTTGATTCCTTCGCGAACCGACTTTCTTTTGCCTTTAAACCCCTATATATATGAGATCCAAATTTTTTCCGCCAGAGAGCGCCACAGAAACATGAAAACAAAGGCTGCAGTAGCGAGGATTGGATGGGGAAACTCTGCCGAAGATGCCGCCGGAGGGATCTCCACCTTCTCCAACGTCTTCCTCATCAATATTTTGTGTTTCCCCCTCCAATCTTTTTTTGCTGATGTAGCCTCTATTTTTTGTGTTTCTATGTTTCTGCGGTGCTCCCCTTGAGAAAATCCTTTGGAGGTCATATATATAGGTTTTTTGGTCAAACAGATTCCATAGGGGAAAGAATTAGGCAAAACAGGTGGTCGATGGCCAAAAGAGCTATGGTGGTGTGCCCTCCCATACTGTACGCGCCACCCATGCTCTTTTGGGCCTCAATCCCTCCCTCGTGAGATCCTAGTGCTTCAGATGCTTCTCGTTGTGAAATATTGTCGTTCCCGAAATCCTAGCTTAATTGGACTCAGTATAGGTCCTTGAAAGTGGAAAATACACAAAACAGGGTTTTCCTATTCTGGGGAGTTATAACCCAGATAAAGGGAATCATTGGTAAATCCCAATAAATCAATATAAAACATGGATATAACATCATATATGTTGCAAATATGTGGGAATATATGTCAATAAAGTACAAAGTTCATGTATGCATTTTACATGCATCAGTTCTACATTATAACCGCATTGTAGCAATGCGAATATTTTTGGCACTTGACTAAATAAGGTGGATCATAGGTTTAAACTACTTATTAGGGTGGGAGCTCCTGCCATTATTTGTTCGCTATGGCTATGTTGAATGTTGAAATGACAAGGTTTTTAATGATAAAATTATTCTCTCTTGCAGGTTATCTACCAGTGCACCGCTTTGCTCCATTTTTTATCACCTCTTCAGCGTGTGGAAAACTGAGACCTATTTATAGAGGTGTCTACACGGTTGTAGGACACGACGAGGGATATTTTTCCCAACATAGATGATAACATAATCTACGGATTGGTCTTCCATCATAGTAGGCGTTCACATAGAGTCCGTGATCACTTGTATTGCGCCTTGTGTTGACCTTTTGCATCATTGGCTGTGTGGTTGACTATACGACTATGTGCATCCTAGTTATGCAGAGGACGGATGTAATGATTAAACATTTTAAATAATAAAGCATCCTTATCAGAGAAAACTCACCACTTTCGTAGCTATGGAATGGCATGTTTATGTTGTTAACCCGCTATCCTTCGCAAAATTATGTTGCGAATCCACGATGGAGTTGTTGCTGCTTTCACTTCTTCGAGGCCACCATCGTACTTGGTTCCCGCTACCACTTGCTAGTTTGGGGAGATGAGGGAGAGGAGAGGGAGAGAGGGGAGAAACAAAAGGGGAGGATGATTCGTAGGGTTGGTCGGTGAGAATAGGGAGGTTTCTTTTTGGGTCAGCTTGCTGGCAATTAGCGAGCCGTTCCACCGATTTGGTGGAAGGAGTGTGATTTGCGTCTAATGAATATATTCCCTCTCAGTGAACCATTTCATTCCATTCCTCAGCCACAACAAACCACAAGAATTTGCCCTAGGTGTGGAACTGTTCTAGTCCATTCCACGTTGTTCCATTATCAAATACACCATAATACTGACCACATATCCAACAGTTGATGAAAACACACACCAAAAAAACTATTACCTACATCACTTTGGGATAAAAAAAAGGGCTCCAACATGTGATGTAAACAAAAAATAAGCCCCAAAAAGGGCGTATATCCGGACAAACCTAATTAACCAGAGCCAGTGAGCGCCTGTGGCTCGGCACCTTTGAGACGCCCGAGCTCGGTTATATGGATTGCGTGGCAAGCTCAACTTACCCAACGTGCAGAGCCGCAAGGAGGCGGAGTTCCTCGCCCTGCTATTCGACGTCACCGTGCGGGAGTAAGCAAAATCCGCTAGGTCGATGAGTTGGCCATGGCACGGTCCAGCGCCGCACACCCGGAGCTTGTGTAGGCGGAGATCGATCTCTATGCTGACTTGGCCAACAAGCGCGCTGCAGCAACCGTCGGAGCTTCTACCAGTCTTTCGACCATTATCAAGGTCGAGTCGTCGGACACAGAGATGGACTCCGACTTTTTAGGTCACTCGTGCATCAAGACGAAGAGGAAGATGGCGCTTTCAAGGGATCTGACTAGGTCGTGCCGGAGTGTCTTAGTAGTGGCTAAATAAAAATGATGAACTATCGTTGTCAAGTGTCGAACTATTTGTGTACCAAACTATCATATGGCAATGTTTAATGATGTGTCGGTTTCGAACTACGTTTGAATTGTGCCAAAGCTCAGAACTTTGTATGAAATCGAAATTTTGTGGGTGCCCTATTCTACATCATTTGGATTTGCACTAGTTCCCTGTTTTACATCAGCTGGAATTGATTTTTTTGGTGATATAAAAGCTGAAAAAAACACAAAAATGGATGTGTAAAACTTTTTTTTACTGATGTATTTGACATCACATGTTGGAGATGCTCTAGGTGAACCGGCATTAGCATGTCCTGGGTTCAAGCACCGATTCTTTCCCTGGCTCCATCTCTTGCGTGGTGCGTGCCTACCCAACGGTGGATTGAATGCATGGGGGCGCATTGAAGGGGTCCAGGTGGTGGAGGGAGACGCTTCAATGGCGATCCATCCGTCCATCACCCATTCACCCCCACACCATCTTTCTTCAACGTACCGTGTGTCGCCTCGCTGTGTAGGTCGATTAGGATATTGCATAATGCAGTGCGATGCAGCGAAGCAGCGCAGCTGTGCAGTGCATGCAGGTACCTGCGCGACGCGAAGCAATAACGCCGCGGCGACTCCGGCCGCCGGCACTCCGGCCAGCTCGACGAGCATCGGCTTCAAGCGTGTCGCGCGCGAGGTAGCATCGGCTGGCAGCACCACGTGGCGCGCAGCTACCTCTGACCGATACTTAGCTCATCGGGAGGACTTGGGGTCTTGAATAGATCTTGCTTGGGACAGGCGAAACTTCCCCGGCCTGCTGCAAGTTACTGTTGGTTGGCTGTGCGACGGTTGGGTCCGGTCAACCAACCCGATCTACCCTACTCCAAGACGCCACAACTTTCACAAGAGGAAAAATGTGGAAAATCGGTCGCTCCGGATGCATTCTATTCCTGGCGTTGCTACCGTTGTTTTCTCAAAGGACAAGTGTTGCTAGAGATCGAGGTCAGCTGCTCGCCTACCAGCAACGCACTAGCTATGCTAACCAGGGCGGAGTTGGAACGCAAACGGATGTCCAACGCAAACAGTACGCGTCGTTATAGCAAATCGAGTGAGCAACAAGGTTGAGCTAACCTCTAGCTGGCTATAGTTGATACAACAAAGTACAGTACGTACTACTCTAAAACCACAACGACCATATGCAACTTTGAATCACCCGAACCATACGCTCTTTAATGCCATTCAAGCTGTTGCCGTAAGACACCTTGGAACCAAATTATTAGGCGCCGCTGGTGTTGCTGGGGAAGTGTCACAGGCAAGCAAATCTCGCAAGGATGGGCAAATTTTGTACTCCTTCCGTTCATGTGTAATACTACATCCATTCATATGAGCAAGATGCACGCGTACGTATTTCAAGTGAACTTTGATCAAAGAAATTGAACAACAATATCTCAGTTATCTACATAACTGATATTGTTAGAACCGTATTGACAAATACTTCCTAATGATACTAATTATATATATATATATATATATATATATATATATATATATATATATATATATATATATATATATATATAGAGAAATCTTGATCAAAGATAAAATACGAAAAACGAGAACGCCTTGTTTATTGATGGAGCACTTTCTCTGTTGCAACCATTCCAAAAAAAAAGGGAGCACTAGGGGAAAAGGTACATTGCAGTTTTTAAATGATGTGCTTGAATAGTTCAGTATGTAATAATAATAATAATAATAATAATAATAATAATAATAATAATAATAATAATAATAATAATAATAATAATAATAATAATAACGGTCTTGCTAGTTCTCAGTCAAGTCCCACCCCATCCGATTGTATCGTGATTCATACATATGAGTTGCAAGCTAGATTGCAACTAAGTTTTTTCAGTTGTAACCGGGGTCGCAAATAAGATTTTTTCAGTTGCAAGCTGAATTGCAACAGATTTTTTTTTTAGATACAAATGGGTGCAACTAAGAAAAATGATTCGGATCATTAGATTTGCTTCGTGATTCGTGCTAGTCATAAGTTACGACATGGGTTGCAACTAAGATTTGATGATGTCATCTAAGTGAGAACTAAAATAATTCTCAATCGACTGGGAACTAGCCACACCCTAATAATAAACACATTTTTTTGGAACGAAGACAAATGGCTTCTTTTCATCATTTAAGAATAGTTTTATACAAGAATGGGGTCAAAAACCCGACACGAAAAACACAAGCCTACTCTCCAGACAATAAAATACCCTAAGTGTTTGGCCATTGTCGTCTTCCATAAGCACACATATTTTAGCATTCCTTTCGTTCCAAATTTCTCAAGATATGAGCATGACTGGCGATAGCATGGCTTTCCTTTGGTGTCTATTATGTTGAACTATCTCCATTTCGTCGAATATGTGCATGTGCATAGGATGCATATCTAAAATACGGGGATATTTTGAACTTTTATATTTACGAGCCAAAGTGATCGAGTTTGAACCCTAGTGTAAAAATTGACCTAAGTCAACACCTGGATTTGAAATTCAAATGTCGACATGACCTTTGAATAATTCAAAATGCAGGGGAAAATAATACTTAAAAACCTAAAACTTCTTGCAACCAAGTCTTGGCATTGTGTGATTATAATTTTAAAACATTTGAACACATATCTAAAATTTGGATTCAAAATTGAAGCTGGACTTAGTTAAACTTGAATTTGGATAATTTGAATCAAGACCTAAGTCATTGATTCGTCAAGTTCCACAACAATCTCAAACAACATCATATGCATCTCAAACACAAGATGAGATCATATCAAAATTTTAAAAATAATTAATAGAATTTAAATTTTAAATTTGAATTTATATAATTAGACCCAAATTCAAATACTCATAACAAATTGAATAAAAATCAGAAAAATATGAAGCAAGAATCAAAATCTTCACAAATTCATTCTTTGTCAATATAAAATATGTAGAAAGTCAATTACAAACTCAAACTTAATAAATGAAATTACAGAGAGAAAACCCTAATACGAACTACAAAAAAAATTAAAAACAAACCCCTAACTAGCCTAGCATATCTATACAACCACCTATCTCCTCTCTTGATCAACACTTCAACACCACTACAACCAACGACGAGCACCACTTGAGCTCCATAACCTGCACACATACACAACAAAACCATCTGGTTATGGTTAATTAGGAATGTTGGATTCACCAATGGTGAATCCATTTTATTTAGAATCCAAAGGAAACACTTCTAGGAAATCTTCCTGGAAGCAAAGCAAATATCTGGGGAGTTTTTGTTGTAAATGAAGGCAACTGAAACATATAATTCCATCCAAATCTTAGGCAACAACAATGATCACCACTAAATCATGCTCAACAATCTTTTAGGCAACATTAATTAGAATCAACAATAGCAATGGCAAACCACAAGGACATAATCAGTAGTCTATTAGTAGGGAACGGTAGTTCATAGAGGCAACACGGACAACATTTTAGGCAACATAACCATCTTTGAAACTCCACTCTCTTAGGGCAAAAAACAAAAGGTCTCCCAAACATTTAGATTGAATTCATAAATCTCACATAAAGTCTAAATGAATATGAATTGTTGATCAAAACATTTGAGAATATGAAATTCCTCATAAAATAGTATATTCTTAACTAGCATAATTAGGCTAGCAAGATCAACTCTAGCCCACAAATCAAGCCAAACATCCTTTTAAGCCACTGGAATTAAATACCACTTAACCATCATAAAATAAATATCATATATTACAAAAATCCACATGTCACTGTTCAAATTGAACATCATCGCAAAAAGACAGTTAAGGAACCGACATGCCTAAAATGGAAAATCACATGATACCAAAGTCTAGAGTCAATAGAGCACCGAATACATCTCTCGTGGCACCTCAAGCAAAAATAGAGAGGTGGTTTGGAATAGTAGATGCAACCATTCATCTAAGTGCATGGTCGTAGGTGCAGTAGCACATTCACCAGGCCAGCCTATAGATAGTCAGGACCTCACACCCATAGCTCACAACTCACATCTCAGTCTTAGACTAAAACCACACACTCACTAGTTAGAGAGAGATCTAAGAGAGGCAAGCAAGCAAGAGCTGGAGGAGGAGGAGGGAAGCATGCATCAAGCTAGAATAAGAGGGCTATAGTCTTTAGAGATTTATTCATAGATCCATAGTTACAAGAATAGGCAATAGAGTAGGAAGTTGATCGAGAGGATCAACAATTTGGGTTGTATCAGTAGGGCATTATCAAGAATGCCTCTGATTGTTGGGTGCAACCATAGCAGCTTGTGGTGACCCTGCATACCACTGCATGTTGTAGTATGCCAGTCGTTGATATAACATTCACGAAGTACCATTCCGCAAATATTACATCCCTCAGAGTAGTACAACAGAACATAGCAGGGTCCATAACTCATTCACATATTATTACAATTAACATACACATGTCGTCTTGGAGCTCCTCTTGGGTCCTAAGAGGAATACTCCTGGGTTCGAGGTGAACCCAACTTAACTTACAATACCAGAGTTTCATTAAACTAAACATTTATTTCATCGAGCAGCTAAATACTAAGAGTTCGGGCTGCTCGGTTACTACTATTACTGGATGTCTCTATGCTTGATCTTCTCCGGAAGCCTCCCGGATCCGTAGACTATGAGATAGTCTACGCCTTCAACACCTCCCGAGAGGTCGGGTTCTTCATAGCCGATGATCTCGGCTCCTTCATTGTTGTCGTAGTTCTCCTCCCGGACGATTCGGACAATCTAAGCATGGGATTTAAGAGTGGTATGAGTACGAGCGTACTCAACAAGTTCATTATAGATAAGAGGTGTTTAATGCACTAGCTACGATATTAGACCAGAAAGTCTAATACCAATGCAAGTTTTGATAAAAATTTCTTCAAGAGATTGCTTTTATTTCAAAGAGCTATGTCCGTTAGCCTTCACCGGTTTACTAGAACTTCATGGAGCTCCTTTCCGGCCGCGTTCGCAGTTCCTCAATCCCGGAACAGGGAGTGACGAGTCACGATTCTTTACACTCTGCAGAGGTGTGTTGCTTTACCCATAAGAGATCTTAACCTTGGTGCCAACCGGGCAGCTTTCCCGTCCACACTTCCTTTGGTGTGAGGCCCGGTATAAGGTCTAGCCAATCATGTTCCTCCACTACCTCGAACACCCACCCTTTGTTGCATGCCCCGACCCTGGGTCCACGCCGGTCCCATTATTCCCGTAATTTTAGGGTGGACCCCGACCACGACGACAGTGCTGGGCTCTACCATACACTCCTACGCCGGTAGCTGCAACCCATCATAGACCGCATTACCGTGGGGAATTAGAATGGGATCCCCACCCTCCGGTTGTTCCGCAAGACACAAGCTGCTACGGCAAGCAATGCTTTACCGTGGGGAATTAGAATGGGATCCCCACCCTCCGGTTGTTCCGCCAGATACAACTGCTACGGTAAGCGCATCCGTTGATGAACGAGAGGTGGAAACACTTTTGACTACTCCGTCCCACTCCGGATCTTATGGTTAACACGGGTATTACGGCACAAGAATCACTGGCGACATTTGTTGTTAATCCTAGATGGATATAAACCCGTGCAATGGAACCTCCACCATATCAACACAATCCATGGTTCCATTGCCCACCACATAGTCATATTCATAGTTATGAAAGTAGTGGTTTTGATTTTTATGCAATAGTGATAACCATAGTACTTTGCAATTAATTTGATAGAAATACTCAAATGACATGAGCAAGTGATGAACTTGCACGAACACCGCAAAGTTTTGCGGTTGGAAGGTGTGGACTGACCCTTGTCCTCTTATTCTGAAAAATAGCATCATTGTCCGATAAGGGCAATGGTTAAAGAAGCAATTATGCATGATTCCATTTTTAGGGTTTGTTCCCCCCTTCCGATGTCGTTATTATTTCATGTAAGAGGTTAATACTAAGAATAATTTGGAGATTCTTGATTTAAAGTAAAATACAACCTTGAAATGTTGTCAAGGTGTTTTTAAAGTCCAAATGCATTAATGGACTTATATTCATTATTGAAAATAATATGTGTGATTTAAAACATTATTTAAATCATCAAATTAAGACTTATTCTTCTTTGTTTTCAAAAATTCTCTTTCATATTTTATTTAGATAGAGAATTTTATGCTGATTAATTTTCATATTTTTACTTATTTTTTTAGAGCTTTATTTTATTTTCTAAAATTCTTGGAAATTCTCATTTAAATGGGTATTTTGGAAATGTCCAAAATACCCCTCGGGCCCACCTGTCAGGCGGCCGAGCTGGTTAGGTTGGACCAGCCCAGTGGGCTCGGTCCAACCGACCCAGTCGCTTCGTCGCCCCCCTCGCGTTCGAACCCTAATTCTCTTCTCGCTCTGGCGACGCGTGCGTCGCCGCTCCCTTCGCCGAATTGTTCCGGCCGACTCCGGCCATCGCCGCCGGCGAGATGCGGCGCATCTGATCCGCCGTTCGACGGCGCTTCAGATCCACCGCGCCGATCTGTGTTTCGCCGCTTCCTCGACGCGTCCCCATCGTCTTTGCTCGCCTCGTCGTGGTGTGCTTGCGGCGAGTTCGCCGCCGCCGATGCTCCCGATGCCGAGGCCGTGTGCCTCGGCGTGCTCGCGCTCGGAGCCTCCGCGCTTCGGCGACCGCCCGGCTTGGCCATGGCTTGGCGCTGCCGTGGCCGAGCGGTGCCGCCGTACCGCCATGGTGACGCCGTCGCGCTGCTCCAGGTTAGTACGCCTCCATCTTCTCCCTTTCTTCCTCCTCCTCTATGCCATGCTCTAGTTACAAGCCTGCCTCTCCTCATGGAGATGCTGGCACTGCCGTGCTGCTGTTGCTTCTGCGCCCCTGTGTGCCTTGTGCCAAGCCAGCCCTAGTGCTGTGCTAACTGCTGCTATGCGTATGCTGCTGCTGTGCAATTGCCATGGATTCTGGCTGCTGTGCTATGCTATTGTGCTCTGTAGCTTGCTGTTGCAACTCATGAACTCTTGCTCATGAGCATACTGTGATGCTTTGCTTTATTAATTTGTTACTGCTGCTGCTATCTTGCTCCTGACTCACCTGTGTGAGCAATTACTACTCCCTGGCTTGATCATGGTGCATGATCCTTGCCTTTGGCAAGTGCCAGTGCTCCTGGTGTGCTATCTCTGTGCTATAATTCATGATCATGCTCAATTGAGCATTGTTATTGACTTGGCAGCTCCATCCCTTGATGGAGTGCTTCTGGATACAATTATAATGCTCTATTCACTTATCTATGATGCAATTATTCAATTATATGGTTAATTTATTTATCTGGGCCATGTCATGATGCTATGCTAGACTGTGGTGACCTGTAGCAAGAGCTAGTGATGCTCTGATGATCAATTTATAATTTCTTGCTTGTGAGCAAATGTGTGCTCTTCACTGTGACTCACTGATGATCAATCAGTGATGTTTGTGCTTCATACAGTCTGAGCCTGGTGTGTACTGTTGTTAGCTTAAGTAACTGTTGTTGCTTGCAGTGATCTTCTGGATCATGTACAAGGTTCTGGTGCATTGGTTACTTGTGTAATTCATTTATCTCTGTTACCTTGCTTAATTAAGTAGATAAATGATGTGAACTGCCTTGCAGTGATGATCATATGGGTTGATTTATTAGAGTTAAAGGGATGCCAACTTCTGTTGGGTACCCTAGCTCCCTTTTGAACCCATCTGGGTGATGATAGATGTGCTGAGCTTATCTGTGGAATTCTGTGGTGTGGTTGAGGTAGCCCTGGCAGTAATTCATTGCTGTTAGGGTAGCTCCCACCTGTGTTGGCTTTCTTTGATGAATAGGTGCTCACTGGCTAATCACTTGGTGAGTTACACGTAGCTTTGATGTTGATAAACAAGATAGACACATGATAGTCTATCATGTCTGATGGCTTAGCTAGCTCTGGTTGTCAAGTGAGCCTGGTATCTGGCCAGGGTTTTTAATCCATGTTGGATTTCTCTGGTTGTGTCCCTGTGTAGACACAACCAATGTTCCCTGGATGATCTCTACTGGCTGTTCTCTATGTTTGCTTGAACCAAATGACTAGTTAGCCATAGGATGACACAAACATAGGGTATCTACCCCTTTGCTTATATGTGATTGGTGCATATGCTTATTTATGAACAAAACCATCTGGTTTGTCCATGATGTTTGGTATACCTCACTCCGGCTCCTAGGAATAGTGTGTTGGTGTAGAGGTTTTGCTTCTGGTGATTTGCTTGGCTTGCCCTGCTCCTCCTTGTGGCTTGTGATTCTTGATCTGGTTCAGTGGTGAGTTTGGACAGGTTGAACAGCACTGGCTGTTCTTCTTGTTCTAGTTGTTCTTGGTGTTCTTACCCTTTGGAGATTCTGCCGATGAGCTGCTAGGGTTTCTGGCTGTGAAAAGGTTTTATATGAACCCTTGTTGGCTCCTCTGGTCGACAGCTTGGCCTGGTCATCTTGGTGACTCTCCCCTGGTCTGTGTGTGTTGTGAGACATGCAGCTATCCCTGTGAGCTGCCTGTGTGCTTCACGGGTTGGGACCTGGTCCTTTGGCTTGACACCCCGGCAATGTTTGAGTTATCCTCTCAATTTGATCATATTTGCTAACCTGCCAAGTGGTTTTACCACTTGGCATAATCCCTATTTTCTTGTCTTTGTTGTCTTACTATGCAGGTTTAAGGAAATGATCAAGGAATTCAATCAATTGATGTCCAGGAAAATCATGAAGATTTTCTTTTCTAGTTTAGCCATTTTACAATATCTTTGTAATTTTTATTTTCATTTTTTTTTCTATTTATCCAATTCTTGTAATGTGTTGTAATATTTTATATTTCAATTCTGGATATTGTAAAGACAATGTATCTTGTGTGATTATTAATAAAGCTCAAAGTTTCCCTAATGAGCTTTACTAAATAAATGTAATGTTTATATTCTTTGATTATTAATATTTGTTTAATGAATTACCTCAATTTTGAATTATGAGATATTCATATGATGTTTAAATTTGAAATTCAAAAGTTCTTGTGTTTGAATTCAATCTTGCAACTTAAGTTGTAATGCAATACTCTCCTCTTTTCTCAAAACCCTAATTTAATTAGGTGAGTTGCAAGTTTGTCGCACTCTCGAAACCCTAACCCTGTAAGGTGTCGAGAGAGAAACTTGTCCCCCTTCGATGCGATTTTTGTTTAAAAGCGCGAAATTTCCCCGAATTTACTATGCAATGCACATCCCTTTCTAAAATCTACCCCTCGATCGTCTCTAAACCTGGGACATTACAGCCTTTCCCCCTTAAAGAAAACTTCGTCCCGAAGTTGTGGTTGTAATACCCGAACAGTTCGGGGTATGTTTTCCTCGGGTCTTCCTCTTTTTCCCGGGTGGCTTCCCTCTCGGGGTGATGCTTCCATTGTATCTTGCAATACTTGATCGCCTTATTTCCGAGTTGTTTCCAGCTTTCCTCGAGAATCTTGGCTGGCTTCTCGATGTATGTCAAGTCTGGTTGTAACTCGAGCTCATCATGTGATATTGGTTCATCTGGGGTCTTCAAACACTTTCTGAGTTGTGACACATGGAACACATTGTGAACTTGTGCTAGCCTTCCCGGTAGATCCAATTCAAAAGCTAAACCACGGTTCTGACTTAGTATCATGAAAGGTCCTATATATCTAGGGCCGAGCTTTCCTTTTACTCCAAACCTCTGGAGTCCTTTCATCGGGCTTACCTTAAGATAAACCATGTCTCCAACTTGTGGTTCCCATGTTCTCCTCTTTTGATCGGCATAACTCTTTTGCCGACTTTGGGCTATCTTGAGTCTGTCTCTGATAATGTCAATGATTTGTTGTTTTTCCTTGACATAATCAGGGTTAAACTCTTTGCTTGCTCCGGCTTCATACCAACATATCGGTGACCTACACTTTCTTCCATACAGAGCTTCAAATGGTGCCATCTTGATGCTGCTTTGATAGCTATTATTGTATGAAAACTCTGCTAGTGGTAAGTGTTCTTCCCATGATCCTCCGAAGTCTAGGGCACAAGCCCTAAGCATATCCTCTAGGATTTGATTGGTTCTCTCCGTTTGTCCACACTGTCCGGGGATGATAAGCGGTACTATAGTCCAACTTGGATCCTAAAGCTTCGTGAAGTTGCTTCCGGAATGTCGATGTGAACACGGATCCTCGATCCGATACGATCTTCTTAGGTACTCCATGCTTACTCACGATCTCTTTGATGTAAAGATCGATGAGTTTCTCTCCTTTATCCTGCTGGTTTACCGCTAAGAAGTGGGCGCTCTTCGTCAACCGGTCCACGATTACCCATATCATGTCCTTCTTTTTATTAGTCATGGGTAGTCCGGTGATGAAATCCATCCCTATTTCTTCCCATTTCCACTCTGGAATAGGTAAAGGTTGTAACTTCCCTGCTGGACTCTGGTGTTCAGCCTTCACTCTCTGGCAGGTATGGCATTCTGCCACATATTGTGCTATCTCCCTCTTCATGTTATTCCACCAGAATAGTTCTTTTAAGTCCATGTACATCTTTGTACTTCCCGGATGTATGGAATATGGTGTTTGATGAGCTTCCCGGAGTATTACTTCCTTAATTTCAGCAATATCCGGAACGCAAATTCTTTTCTGGAACCATAAGGATCCAGATTCTCCGCGATGAAATTCTGATGGTCTTCCTTCATCTATTCTTCTCATCTCCTCCACGATGAATGGATCGTCCAGCTGACCCATCATTATCTCATTCTTCAGGTTGACATTCAACTCGTCGGCTACTTGCAACGCCGATAATCCTTCATGGGCTTCCCTCTCCCAAAGTTGTATTTGGGCTTGACTTATTTCCTTCCTCAACTCCGGTGATATTTCTTGTTCCACTCCTCCGGTACTCTTCCTACTCAGGGCATCTCGCTACAACATTAGCTTTCCCCGGTGTGTAATTGATTGTCGAGTCATAATCCTTGATCAATTCTAGCCATCTTTTCTGTCTCATGTTGAGTTCCTTCTGAGTGAAGAAATATTTGAGGCCCTTTTATGGTCTGTATAGAGCTCACACTTAGCTCCATAGAGAAAATGTCTCCATGTTTTGAGTGCAAATACGATAGCTGCTAATTCCAAGTCATGTGTTGGATAATTCACTTCATGAGGTCTGAGTTGCCTCGATCCATAAGATATCACTTTCCGATCTTGCATGAGTACGCAACCTAATCCATGTTTGGATGCGTCACAGTACACGGTGTAATCCTTGCCAACTTCCGGAACTGCTAACACCGGTCTCTGTGGTGAGTTTCTCTTTTAGAGTTTGAAAACTCTTCTCACACTCCTCCAACCACACGAATGGTGTGTTCTTCCTTAACTGACTTCGTCATTGGTCCCGCTATTTTGGAGAATCCTTCAATGAACCTCCGGTAATATCCTGCCATTTCGAGAAATCCTCGGATTTCCTTGACAGTCTTAGGTGCTTCCCATTCTAGAACTGCTGCTACCTTACTCGGGTTGACAGCGATTCCATCTTTGCTAATGACATATATCCTTGGCTTACATTTCTGTTACAGAATACAGTTTTGATATCCAGCTAACACATTTCATATGTAGCATCGATAGAATAATCCGTACAGATTTAAATAATCGCTACGGAAGATCCTTTCTTGGTTCTTGGGGGAGTGCATATTTCCTGCTCTTAGCAGGAGCGAGCGTCGCTTGGCGTACATGCACATCTTCTTGGGCCGCACAGAATACAACCCAGGAACATGTATATATTTTTTATTTTTTCCTTTTTCTTTTTTCCTTTCTATTGAGATTTTAATAAATGTCTAAATTTTAGAAATGTTCAAATATATTCGAGTATAAAAATATTTAGTTCTAAAAAAATCAAACTTAAAAAATATTTAAATATGTTCAAATTTGAAAATATTCAAATAAAAAAATCAAACTTGAAAAGGTTCAGATTGAAATATAGATTAAACAGTTTTCAAATTTATAGAAAAATTTCAAACTTAAAAAGTCCAAATTTGAAAAAGTTTGATATTTTAACAAAATCATAAAAACCGGCAAAGCCAGAAAAGTGGAAGGAAAAAACCTTTCGGTTTATATTACTTACCGGTAATTTTGATGTATCTAAAGTTAAAATATACCTTGATACATTTATATTCGTGACAGATAATACGGATTAGAGGGAGTACGAAGAAAAGAAAAACAAAAAACCCGTGAGAAACAGCAAAACCCGATGAACCAGCAAAAGAACGAAGAATACCTCGCTAATTAATGGGCTGGCCCAACCAGTCCGACTGTTTCAGGCGGGAGCGAATCGCACTGAGCGGCAAATACGGTTTGCCTCATTCTTGGGCGAGACTTGCGCCAGTAACGGGCTTTGAGTTGAGGCAGGCCGACGAAGCACAGAACGAAAAGAGGCATGCTCAAAAAGAAAATAACGAAAATTGAGAGGCGTAATTTATTAAATTTTTTTTTGGTCAAATTGATTATTATTTCGTTTGTTCTGATGGAGCGCGAGCGGTTTTACTTTGCCCTCGCTGCAAAATTTAGCTTTGGCATTCACTCACTGTAAAGAAGGTTAGCTTTGGAATTTAGAGATGGACAATCAGGAAGGATCGAGCTTTCCTCCGGAATCGTCCTCCACATTCTTGGTTCTTCTCTATACCCGCATCTTATATCCAAAAGTAAAAGTTGCATATGTGAGTGCACGCACCATCGGTGGGCTGTCCATATGCTTTTCCTCCCTTGGCGCGCATCGGTTCCTAGTACGACACGAAGGAGTGAGGCGGAACCCAGAAGGATTCCAAAACCAAAGAATCATCCAAAGCGCCCAAATTGACCACTGGAAGTGACTGAACTCGTTAACATTGCAAGGAACCTCGTTGCACCACGGGCCACGGCTGCCGGCTGTCGCGTCGCAGCACGCACGCGCACGTACCAAAACCGCCGGCTACTCCAGCCACAGCCTGTGCCATCCCGTAGAAACATCCTCCCGCTACTCAAAGCATCGCTCTGATCACCACTGAAGCAAAAGCCTCACTATATAGGGGGGAGCTTAACCCGTTTCCGACAAGCCAATAAGAACTCGTCGACCGAGAGACATCGATAGCTAATACTACATTCTTGCAGCGACCAAGCAAGCTAGCTCGCCGGCGCCGGGGCTTGATCGAAATGGCGCGGGGGCCCATGAGCGCCACGCGGCGCACGCGCCCGACCACGGCGCAGTGCTTCGCGGCGACACTGTTCGCGCTGCTCGTCGTCGCCGCCATCGTCGTCATCATCTGGCTGGCGCTCCGGCCCGGGAAGCTCCACCTCTCCGTCGACCACGCCACGGTGCGCGGCTTCAACTTCACGGCGGGGGACAGCGGCCTCGCCGGCACCTTCCTCCTCGCCCTCCGCGCCTACAACCCCAACAAGCGCTCCGTCGTCTACCGATCCCTCGACGTCGGGGTATGGTTCGGCGACACGTACCTCGGCGGCGCCGAGGTGCCGGGGTTCCGCCAGCCGCCGCGCAACGAGACGAGGATCGACGTCGCCGCGCCGGCCGTGCGGGACGCGCTGCCGCGGGAGGTGGAGCGGGCGATCAAGCGGGACCGGTCCGGCGGGAAGCTGCCGCTCGACGTGCACGTCCGGAGCAAGGTGTCGTTCAGGTACGGCATCGTCAGGACGCGGCGCTACAAGATGCGCGCGAGCTGCCCGCTCGTGCCCGTCGACTTCGCCTCCCCGACCTCCTTCGATCGGGTCTACTGCCACGTGCATTTCTGAGTGCATGCTGCTCCTCATGCATATTGCACAGCGTGTGCTTGCTTGTGTCGTGTTTGGTTTGATTTCAGGATTAATTCCTTCTGCGCGCGTGTTTGGATTGGCTTTATATTGTTCTTCTTCTTCATTTCTGGTTTGTTATTCTTTGATGTGGATACAATTCCGGTAAATTTGATATATAATTCTCCGTAAATGTTTTTCCTACAAGTTGACGGTATTTTGTTTTTTTATACAAAATCAACAATCTATTAATAATCATTAAAAAAGTGCAGTACTGTACAAAATATCGTAAAGTATTAATAACAATTACAGCTGCAGCAGGTGACTTCTATGCGCTGAAGTGTTGAGCCGACAATGACCCATTTTCATAGCAATAACCAAAATAACGTTGTTAAGAGGCAAATAAAGGGAGCAGACGGCTTCTATGCACTATCAGAAAACTAGGCTATGATGATTCCTGCGTCTTCGCCCCACGGGAACGTTCTAGGGCAGATAACGGCGTCACCTTTTTCATTTCTGGGTTGTTATTATTCTTTGATGTAGATACAATTTCGGTAAATTTGGTACTGTATATAATTCTCCGTAAATGTTTTTTCTACAAGTTGACGGATTTTTGTTTTTGTTTTTGAAAAACAAAATCCACCGATTTGTTAATAATCATCAAAAGCACTAGTGCAAAATATCCTACACTAATAAAAATTATAAATCGATCCTCCAGCATGCGACTTCTATGCAGTGAAGTGTTGAGCGGGTAGTGACCCATTTTCATTGTAATAACCAAAATAACATTGTTAAGGGGCAAACAGAGAGAACAGTCAACTTCTATGCACCATCAGAAAACTAGGCTATGCTGATTGGGCGTCTTCGCTCCACAGAAATGTTCCAGGGCGTCAAACCCGACGTGACTCAGCCCCTAGGGCAGATAACATTGCCGGTCACGCTTGGGACGGCAACAAACTTTCCGCACTGAGTGTGTCGCCATTGACATGGCTGATATCCATCTGGCCTACAATGGTATCCTAGGGTGTCCGGCGTTTCAAAGTTCATGGCGGCTACAATGACTTGAAGATGTTAGGATGATGGGGGTCATCACCATCAAGGCTGATAGGAAAGATGTTTTCTGTGTTGAGCTGATGTTCAGGGTAGCTATGGTGGCTACCCATGAGAACACCAATGAGCCGAGCTCCTCAGCTCCGCCCCGCCAAAGAAGAAGGTCGTGACGGATAATAGCAAGCTAATGGAGCAGGTACCAATGTGTGACGACGGGAGCCTCCTGACCACCTTCAGTGCTAGCCTTTCCGCTAAATAGGATCTCGCACCCATCACCTTCCTCGGGGAAAACTCTGACGTGTTGGCCTGGAAACCATCAGGTTGTCCTGGGTCTCTAGGGAGGTGATTGAGCACCACTTTGCTGTGTGCCCTGGCGCCCACTCTGTAAAGCAGAAGGTCCATCGCCAAGTGCAAGATGGGCAAGTTTTCATGTTTCACGGAGGTAAAAATAATGTTCCAGAGTACAAGCCCAAAGAAACACCAACTTTCTAGACCCAGTGGAGAGAAGATCAAAATTGATACCAATAAAGCATATTAAACCATCAATTGGTTTTTTATAAAGAAACCGAGGCACTGTTATCATGCCGCGTACATTCTCTCATCAACCGCTGGAATCGAACTATCCTATAACACAATCATTTTTCTGCGACCAAAAATGTCACACAAACAGATGCAGACTATAGGCCTCGGGTTCAGGCAGATGACCATGTTCTCATGGCGTAATAGCTTCAGGCGCCATGAGGAGGTGTGGATAATAACTTGCAAGACATACCATCAACAGCAACTACACTGAGTCAAGGGTCAGTCGGCAAACTTGGAGAACGGAACGACTGGAAGTAACACTGATGATTTCAGAGAAAAACAGCATATGACCTACTCATTGCAGCTAATCAGACTAAAATCTACACATGGAAGTGCAGAATGGATACTCAAAATGCATCAGAAACATGCTGAAGTTACTACTTATTGCAATTATCCAAACCTAGGATCATCTTCGTTGAAACAAGTTCATTGACTGAAGGTATCCGAGCCGGAGCAAAACAGCAAAGCCTTCCCAGGAAGCTATCAGCGACATGTTGTTACTGCAAACCCCATGGACAGAGGCGCTACTGAAGTTGCTCCGTATCAGCTGCGGTGGCATAGACAGGGTGGAGAGTGTGGCCAGCTGCAGGTTCCACATGAATCCATTTCCTACCAGTCAGCTTATTCCGCTCGAACCTCACGTGGCCCTCCTTCAGGGAGAAGAGAGTGTGGTCCTTCCCCATTCCAACATAGTTCCCAGGATGGAAGCGGGTACCTCTTTGGCGAACGATGATGTTTCCTGGTTCTACTTTCTGCCAAATTAAAACAACTGTAAGTGTTGGAGAGCAGATGATATCTTTTTTTCTTTAATAATTACGAGATGAGGACGTCGTTCACTAACGTAAGACCTTTTAGATAGTTCAAAGCAGACTAGATACGGACAAAAATGGGTGAACCTACACACTAAAAAGCGTCTAGATACATGCATTTACGGAAAAAAAAAGCTAAATGGTCTTACATAAGTGAACGGAGAGAGTATATCATTAGAGAAGATACTAAAAATTCAAACTCTTAGCTACGTTAACATGATGTAGGAAATTGTTCATGTAATCTAGTTCAACACTAAGGACAAAAGGAAACATAAAAACCCCAAGGAGCATCTGAAGATGATACCTCTCCACCAAATTTCTTAACACCCAAATACTTTGGGTTAGAGTCACGGCCATTTTTTGTTGATCCAGCAGTCTTTTTGGTGGCCCAACGCCTAAAAACCAAGCTCAGTCCTCCAGATGCCTCTGAAATTATGTGCATATAATAAATTAAAGCCACTTGTAAAAAAAAGCAAAAATATCCAAGTTCAAACTTGATGTCACAAACTGCAAAGCCTAAATCATCACCTGCTGCGCTAGTGTATGCCGGAACACTTGAGATCAGTTCTTTGACATTTACTCGCCTGAATACTGATGAGAGAGCCATCTTGCTTGCCCAAATTTACCTGTCACTCTAAGGATTCTCTCAATACAGACACTAATACTGTACTGTAGGTAAAAAAAAATTAGGCTTATGCATCAGATCATGTCCTTTTCAGCTTTCCTTGTTTTCGTTGCATTACTTTTACTAAGCCGAAGTGTGAACCTACAAGTGTCCACAAGCCCTCAACTCACCTCAGTTGTGATATGCTAGCTAGTCCTTCGGAGCTCTCCTGTTAACGTTTCTGCAATTTTGTGAGAATTTTGGTTTCACAGAGAACTAGATGTGGCATTAAAGTGCAAAAGCATAAATGGTTTAGAACAAAATAGAGAGAACATGCGCTGGATCAGGAATTTATAAGGAGACATAAGACCTTCCTTATTGGTGATAAATACAACTGTACAAGTAACACGTTGCAGACCCTCTCAAAGGGTACATTTGGCTCCCAGCCAATGCTGGACCTACCAAATAATGGTGCGCCTGAGTCTCTACGGCTGCTGTTTGATTGGCCCCAAAAAGTTGGCTAGCCCAGCCCAGCATACACGCTACTGTGATTTTTTTTGCCAAACATGGGCGAACTGAGGGCAGAGGAATCCTCCACCAAAATTTTGTCCACGCCAGGAGTTAGATAGCGCAAGTGGAGGCGTAAACCAAACGTACCCAAAATATAGGTAGTATTTTCCCAAGATATCTAAACCACAAGCAGAATAAAGCTTCAAACCTGATGGAAAGTAGAGCTTAGCTGGATGCAACATCAGGAACTAGTAGGAATACTGCATCGAATCAAGAAACTGTGGGTAGCTCTCTGGCTTGAGTTGACTTGAATGGACCAGTAACTAATATATTTCAAATTTGCTCAAAAGATAGTGTTAAATCTGTTATTAATAACTCAACAAATATTTTATTATTAAATTCTCATTTTCCTTCATTTCATCAGCATTGCTCAATGAACCCAACCCCACTGCATATATGGTAATGTATCCAGTGTATTATGTTGCACAACTCTCACTTGTGATTAATACCAGGTAGCCCTGGGCATATTATAGCACGTTACATTTAGATCTGTGTAAATTTGGGTTAGCAAAAGATGAGCATATCTCGGTTCTTGGAGGAACACTAAGATGTCCAGATATCCAAAAGCAATACTACTAACGTAATGAGAAATGACGTTATTCTATGATACCACAACGAACAAGAAGATATGAAGGTTTTGTTAATGTAAACCTCGATTGTCCTGAATCTGTCACGTTTAGGATTTACCTTATCTCTGAAATAATGTCAAGCTTAAAGCGTGCTTGTTCACGTTGAGGCGTTGTCCTGGTCGTAGGATAGTTTCAGTCTTCCTAATTTTCAGCTAAGTAACCTGCAGAAGACTTGGCCAAGATCACGTTCCATGGGATGGCACAGAAAGAACGGATCATGGGCAAAATTATGGCACGGTTGGTTGTTCTGTTGAATAAAAGGAAAAAACCGAAAAGGTGCAAGTCAGAGCTCGTCACAAAAACTCTGAGAGCGGTTCATTTTCTCTCAGTTTCGTCAAACACTGTAGTTTCAGAGGGTCGTTTGCAAATTCCACATTAACAAACCAGCGTGATCGCGTTGTGTATGCAGGCTTGTGATCTGACAGGTTTCTCCCAGGTAGATTCACAACGAAAGAAAAAGAAAACTTGGGCGTAACAAGATTGGCGTTTCACCGAGAAAACCAATATATTCGGCCTTCACCGCCAGTCCTGGCTGGCTGCTTGGCATTTCACCGAACATGTTGTGCTCAGCTAATCCAGAGCAGGCCCAATGTCACAGCCGAACCACCTTCAACACGCAGTACAAAGAATCATGCGTAAAAAGCACCATTCGTATATGACCTAATGCATCAAAATTTCCTAACCGCCGTTCTTTGATCGAACCGGGAACGCCCCAAGAAGCGTTCACACTTCGGTCCGAGGTGCTACGGCCGGCAAACAAAAGGGGAGAAAGAGAGTGGGGGAGGGAGGGAGAGAGAGAGCGCTCACCTCTCGGAACCAACACCGCTGACGCTGCACGTCCTCGCCGCCGCCGCCGTCGCTGCAGCCTCGAACCAGCAATGGGGACTGGACTAGGAGCAACCAGAAGAACAGGGTCGGGAGCTCGCTCCTCCGTGCTTATGGGCCAGGACTGGCCGGCCTAGTACATTTCCGAGGTATAATGATGTCATGGAGAAGGAGCCCAGTAACTTCTGATCCGATCCATTATATATTGCTGATTTTTTCCATTTTTTCGGGAGGTAGGGACCGTAGGGAGTTAAAGAGAGAGAGTTCCATTGGTTAATTTTAGGATCATCACATCCAGTCTTTAGTTGTCCCTTCATACAAGCAGGAGCGTCAAGATGCCACAAATTCAAGCACACACTCGAACAAGCCGATTTATCACATATACAATTGTAGTTGTATGTGTTTATTCATTAATATCTCCGTCCCAAAAGTAGTTAGTCAAAATTCAATGTTTCCTAAGTCTACCCAATGTTGTCCATAAAATTGATAAAAGTTTTCTTTTTTGAGAAACACAGTACAAACGTAGACGTTCACATACACGTGCATACACGCATCCCTATAAACGCACACACGCACACTCTGCCCCTATGAGCACCTCCGGAAGACTGAGCCGGCAGATTGGATCTTGAAATTGATAAAGTCACCACAGGTGCCTCGCTGTCGATGGAAACGTCTACTGAATGAAAATTCCGCATTTATGAGACACACAGATGTCAAACCCGAGGTTTGAACTCTTGTGGGCGGGGGATACAGGGCGGAAACGGATCGGATGCGGATCGGATAGTGCTCTTCCCATATCCGTTTTCATATTTCCAAAACGAATACGGATGCGGATACGGATGTTGCCAAATACGAATTCGGAGCGGATGTTACTCGAATACGAATACGGATCAGATGTTTTCTCAATTCGGAGCGGATACGAATATAAGGAAATAATAAATTCATGTCTTATAATGAGCCAACTATAGAATGATATAGATAAATATATTGATATAATGCATAGTAGTTTCAAATAAAATGACATAAAAGAACATTGGGCCCATTTGTTAGTTTCTCTAGGTTAGATAATTGGCATATTGAGGACGAGTTACTAAAATTGGATATATACATTTCCATATCCACATTTGCTTCAAAATTCAATACCATATTGTATTTGCTTTTTTTAAAACGGATCCGGATATTTACCATATCCATTTCTACCGCCCAGATTCGGAAATTACCACTTCTATTTTTTATTTTTCGAATACGAATGTCGGATAATATGGACTATCCACTACCAGTTTTCACCCCCACATCTTCCTAACCACCCAACCTCAGATTGGTTCTCAAAATTGATAAAAATTAAAGACATTGATTTTCCTATTACTAAGCATACACGAATGCAATTCTGAAA
Source organism: Lolium rigidum (assembly GCF_022539505.1). Taxonomy (NCBI): domain Eukaryota; kingdom Viridiplantae; phylum Streptophyta; class Magnoliopsida; order Poales; family Poaceae; genus Lolium; species Lolium rigidum. Next base: position 208,251,914 of record NC_061509.1, read on the forward strand.
TAGAGTGAGTACCACATATTCCTCCTTCCATCCACAAATAAATGTACTTCTAACTTTTGTCTCCTTTTAAACTTTTATAAATTTGACCCACTTTATAAAAAAGTAGCAATATAATTGAAATTAAATTGGTATATTATGAGGTTACATTTGAAGACGAATCTTGTCATACTAAAGTCGATCAAATTCTAAAAAGTTTGACTTAGCACAAAGGTTAGAAGTACAATTATTGGTGGACGGAGAGAGTAGGCACATAGCATACCATGCAAACGCCCATGTTTCATCAATATTGTGAACGAATTCTTGTTAAAGTGAGTATAATGTTTAATGTTTTCCGATTTCACTAATTCGGAGCCGGGTTGAAACATAATGATCTTAGTCATATCCTAAGCTTTTGGATTTGCATCGTTATTTTTGTATAGGTGAGTTGCAAGTGGATTGCGGCTGAATTTTTCCCATTTGCAAGTGTGTTGCAACTAAAAATGTAAAAAATAAAATAAGTCCATGCATAATACAAAATGGTCTGATGACGTCAAGCTAAAGCAAGCTTTGTTCTAAATTTGGGTGATTCTAAACGTGTCAGTCAACCTATCACTTGCATCTTGGTCATCTTGTTTATTGGCCCACCATTTTATCATGAGGTCACCATGAAAAAGATATTGATCGACGATATGATTCCATTCTGGCAATTTCGAGTTTCATTAATGGGAACTTAAACGAATTTCGTCCAATTGATCGCGTTGAGTTGACCAATTGAAATTTCCTTTCACGAGTAGCTTCACGTTGACGTTGTAACCTTTTCATGGTCGTCATAAACAAGTAGATATGCGTCTAACTACTATATGGTAAGTTCTTCAGATGAGAAGCAAGGTCACCATGTGAGCAAGAGGGTGAGAGTAAAATTAGGCCCGTATGCAACCAAATAGACTAAGCTTGTGTCTCTGCTGGGCCAAACAGAAGTTTCACGATTGGACATTTTGCCATATTCTCGTTTCGAGCGAGGCGTCCTATGCCTTCCCCATGAGCTCCAAATTTGATACAGATTACCAAACATGTCCTTGGTGCCCCTGCTGCATTATATTATGCGCATGTTGAGATGGATGTGTGGCCATACGAGGAAGGACCGAGTCTGGAATGATGATATACTAGATAGAGTTGGGGTAACACCGATTGTAGAGAAGCTTGTCCAACGTCGTCTAAGATGATTTGGGCATATTCAGCGCATCCCTCCAGCAGTGCATAGTGGACGGCTAAAGTGCACGTGTTGATAATGTTAAGAGAGGATGAGGTAGACCAAACTTGACATGGTATGAGTCCGTAAAGAGAGATCTGTAGAACTGGAGTATCACCAAAGAACTAGCCATGGAAAGAACAGCGTGGAAGTTTGCTATCCATGTGCCAGAACCATGAGTTGGTTACGAGATCTTATGGGTTTCACATCTAGCCTACCCCAACTTATTTGGGAATAAAGAATTTATTGTTGTTGTTGTTGTTGTATTTTCTCATTGTGTAGTCTTTATTATTGATATATTAGCCATCATGTTGGGTGTTGCTAGGGTTCAAATTGGTGCTCATTAAGCATCTTTATTTGCAATCCATACCTCATAGGAGGAAGGTAACTCTATATTTTTTTATTCAATATACAATTTAAGGAACTGGTGTTTTGGAAAGTTGAGAAACTAAATGCATCTTTTCGTGATGCAAATCCACTATTTCAACAAGTATTCTATTGATTTATGTGGTTTATATATGTCAATGTAGCTTTTCTTTCAAATAAGTTGGTCACCAAGAAAATATTCCACATAAAAAGGTCAAAAAGAAACTTTGGTGTTCCGCTCTTGCCATTTTTTTAAAAAAAAAAGTGTGGGATGACAAAAGGCTTGAATCTTATATATCTTGAGTTCTCAATCTACACCTACCTATGTGGAGAAAAGAAACATTGGCGAGCTATAATGTTTCTACATTAACATTTTCTTTGGGTTGCCAGTGCATAAATTGAGTTGTGTTATTAGTTTTATTTCCTATGTACGCCAGTGGGCATATGTTACTTGTATTCATAAAAGAAACAATGCAGAGATGGTATGAATACAAGCAAAAGAAAACAAGGAGAAAACAAATGGTCCTAAAGCTGCGAACTGTCCTCACCGTAACTACCAAGGACCAAAATCCTTCGCCATCGCCTGAGAAGAAGAGCACTAGTAGCCGGTCCACACTTTGGCACTGTAGAAACTCCTAGCCATAAAACGTTAACGAGCTGCAATAGCCATATTAGTTGGAAGGACCAAGCATGAGTTATTGGTATATGCCCTAGTCCTGATGCTTTTTGCAAGCTTTATTTTACGCTTATGCATGATTTGCATTATCTATACACGTTTTACGACCTTTTGAACAGAGGGTCTATGTATTTATGTATCCATCAAAATTACCAAAAATACTACACATGATTCGCATTCTGGAATAATTTCTTCTTCTGTCCACAAAAGGCTACAAAAGAACTGCCCTGCCTATATGGTGGTGCTAATCAGTTACTACTCCAGTGCTTAGTAGTATCATTCAGAAAAACGTGGTTATTTCAGAGATAAAAACTTTGCCTCATCTTATTAGTTAAGAAAGAATTTTACAGAACGAAACATTGCAAGAGTAGCCAATGCTCAAGCAAGCGCTCGAGCGAAGGCTCAAAGTCTAAGAAAAACGTGGTTATGATAGAGCCGTGCCGTGGCATAACCTCTACTATAAACAAAGCTCAACTTGAGCAATCAGTCCATTTATGCGTCCAGGCAGCTTGGACGAGATCAAGTAAAGTGACCTATCAACTATCGTCACATGGCCCTAACATGAATATATCGAAGATGGAGTGAGTGTTTATCTTTTTTGACAAAATATGGAGTGAGAGTTAATTGTAGTGTTCTTGTAGCATCAACAAAATAAATCAAACAAATCACTATCATGCCAAAGTATCTTCCAATACTCAAAGTCTCTCTACTCCTATCATCGATGTCATCAGCGTCCCGAAAACACACTCCATCTAAAAAAAATGCCTCATATTCTCCACCTGACTAATCTACCGCCGTCCATTCCACATCTTTTTTCGCGAACAACCGTCCATTCCACATCGAACGGCTCAGATCATTTTTCGACAGTGAAGATTCAGTGGAATCCGAGCACCAGCGGAATCTGTCGAGGGTCGCGGGCTTTTTGGCTCTGCACAATCAAGCAAGCAACAAGATCACATATCCTTCTCCACCTCTCATCCCTCCCACGAAGCTCCAACAAGCCAAGAAAGTCTCCGTCAGTCCGTCCCTCTCCTCACCTCGTGTTCCTGCTTCTCCCACGACCATGGCCGTGTCCACGGCGATGTCCAAAGCTCTCACCGTGCGAGGACCCAGCCACTTTCGCCACCGCCTCATGGCGACGAGCTCTCAGCAGCCGTCGCTTCCACGGCAGCCTCTTCTTCCCCGCAGACCAAGCATCACGCTCGCCGCGAGCCCGCGGATGCTGCCGGCGAGACCCAGGCTCTCGTCAACCGAATCAGACCTGTCCCCGACGCCGCCCTCGGAGCGCACCATGACGGGCTGGGACCTGGCCAGCCTCTGGGTCGGCCTCGTGGTCGGCGTGCCGTCCTACTACCTCGCCGGCAGCCTCGTCGACCTCGGCATGTCGGCGCTCCAGGGCGTGGCCACGGTCGCCCTCGCCAACCTCGTCGTCCTCGCCTGCCTCGTGCTCACGGCCGCGCCGGCGGCCACGCACGGGCTGCCGTTCCCGGTGCTGGCGCGCGCCACTTTCGGCGTGCGCGGCGCGCACGTCCCGGCCGTCATCCGCGCCCTCGTCGGCTGCGGCTGGTTCGGCATCGAGTCCTGGATCGGAGGCCGCGCCGTGTTCCTCCTCCTGCCGTCCGCTCTCAAGTCCTACCAGCCGCTGCTCACGCCCGTGCCGGGCCTCGGCGCCGCGCCGCTCGAGTTCGCCTGCTTCCTCGCCTTCTGGGCCGCGCAGCTCAGCGTCATCATGAACGGCATGGAGGGCATCCGCAAGCTCGAGAGGTACTCGGCGCCCATCCTCATCGTGCTCACCTCCGCGCTGCTCGCCTGGGCCTACGTGTCCGCCGGCGGCTTCGGCCGCATCCTCTCGCTGCCGCCGCGGCTCACGGGCGCCGAGTTCTGGAAGGTCTTCTTCCCGGCGCTCACCGCCAACATTGGGTTCTGGGCGACGGTGGCCATCAACATACCGGACTTCGCGCGGTACGCACGGAGCCAGGCGGACCAGGTGCTCGGCCAGGCCGGGCTGCCACTGTTCATGGGCATGTTCACCTTCGCAGGGCTCGCGGTGACCTCCTCCACCGAGGTGATCTTCGGCCACATCATCTCTGACCCTATCGAGCTCCTGGGCCGCATCGGCGGGCCGGCGACCACCGTCCTCGCCATCTTCGGCATCAGCCTGGCCACCATCACGACCAACATCGCCGCCAACGTCGTCGCGCCGGCCAACGCGTTCGTCAGCATGAGCCCGAGGAGGTTCACGTTCGCGCAGGGGGCGCTCATCACCGCGCTGCTCGGCATCGCATGCCAGCCATGGCGGCTCCTCAGCTCCAGCGAGAGCTTCGTCTACACCTGGTTGCTCGGCTACTCGGCGCTCATGGGCCCCATCGGAGGGGTCATCCTCGCCGACCACTACATCGTCAGGCGCACCCATTTGGACGTCGATGCGCTCTACTCCGAGAACAGGGAGAGCCCGTACTATTTCCAGGGTGGTTTCAATGTTGCGGCCATGGTGGCCATGGCGGCCGGAGTTGCGCCCATCGTGCCTGGGTTTCTGCACAAGGTTGGACTTCTGCCGAGTGTCTCGGAGGCATTTGTCACGGCGTACAACAATGCCTGGTTCGTCAGCTTTTTTATCGCCGGCACCGTCTACTGTCTGCTCTGCTGCCGGAGAGGCGGTGAAGTGAAATACCAAAGCAGTTGATACCCAAGTAGAACTCGTTAATTTCAGTCCATTGGGATTTGTAAAGAGTTGCCCCTCTGATCCATAGTAACTGTCGCTGATTTAGTATAAATTTGTACTAAATTAGCTACACTTATTACAATCGGAGGGAATATTGAAGTGGATTTCAAAATGGCATGATGAAAAAAAAAGCTCCAGGGGGTAACATTGGCAGGACCTCCCAGGGAGGAACTGCAGGTCTGAATTATCACTATTAAGCTGTGCTGCCTGGCCCTCTATTTAGTTTTAGATGTTGTGTTTTCACTCGTTTGTTTATGCATTGGAAGCGGAAGGCTTTCTAATTAAACGTCAGCTAACATAAAGGCAACATATCCAGTTTGCAACAAAGGCTACCTCCAAGCATTGAAACAACATAAGTTGTCTGGGGAAAGATGACAAGAAGCTCTAGCCAAGTAAAGAAAACTATGTCTCGACTGTGTCACTACGATTTCTCAGTTGCCATGCCTCATTGTTGGTTTACATAACTTGGGGCAGAACAGAAGTATCAGGAAATATACAAATACCAATTGCTGGTATTCATAACTAACTGTGCTAGCTGTCGGATCAGATGATAGAAGAATCATATCATCTGTGATGGCGAAATCGCTGACAGCTCGCACTCCAGTTGGACAGCTAGGATATGAGAAACCAACCTACCCTTCCAAGGAATTGGGTATGTATGTGTCATATCAACGCCTGGTTTTGACCATCTTCCCTCTAGATGCCTTCTTCTCCATTTTCTCCCTTTTCTTTCGGGACTTCTCATCTTCAACTTCACCCTGAAAACAGGAGGTACAATGCTTATGAGTCATTTCCAGATGATGATAACAACTGCTAGCATGCACGGCCTATTTATACCTCTGAACCACCACCGAAAAATGTTCCTCTCAACAGACCAAAAATCTTGTATCCACCAAAAGCTGGTATCTGCAGATCAAGAAGTATGCATCAAAAATAAGAAATATAATTTGGAGTTGACATTATTGGGGAACCCTCTTGGTAGTGTCTACAAGACTATATACAACTCTTGGTAGTGCCACTGCGATGACACAAACCCCTAGCCAAGAAAAGGTTCAGTCTAACTTGGTCCAAAATATGACTGCGCATCCGCCCAAACCAAAACGGTACAATTTGAATAACATGCTACTACATTCATCATTCAAATTGCATGACTGTTTTCTATACAGAACACTTAAGGCCATATTTTCGCACCAAAATTTTCAAGTATACACACTAGAACATAATGAACATTGACAATTGAAAAGAAAAAACATGACATTTAAAAATCAAACATTTTAGATTGGGAAAACTGCATTTAGTGGCAGGTGATGGCATTTTGAATTGATATTTGTATAAGAGCCCAGTTACAGTAAACTCCATCTGGGTCAACCACACACTGCACAACCAACCATTTGCTATTCTCTAATAATGCAAAATGGTTAAGCCATAGTTAGTTGCCCTGGAACCCTTGACCTTAAATATTGGGTTCTATCTCCCTGAGCAGTGGGAACTATTCTCTTACGTGTCCTCATGAATACAACCAGTAATGGGCTGCAGTTGGACCTAATTCTAACTGGACCAGGTCGCAAACTTTCAGTCCAGTTGCTATACATTGAAACACCTACTGCAAAATTGTCAAAATAATCCCCTAAGAATGAACCGGTAGTTGAAGCAAAACCCATACACACAGATCAGATGATCATTGGTACACAATGATAATGTTTCTAATTTAATGAACTTATTAGGTCAAATGATAAAAAAAATGTTATAATTTCAGTGCACAATGATGCAAAACCAAAGTAAATATCTGCAGTTATGTCACAGATAAAAAAAGGGAGCCAAGAATGATAAACTATTACCAACCAAGGTTCCATCTTGTAAGATACTACTACCTCCGTACCAAAATATAAAACGTCTTATGTTTAAGGACAGAGAAAGTACATAATAAGCGCAGGTCTTTTATACTTTACATTCAGTATGTTGTTTGTTAAAGAAGACACCCTAGGGTGATTTCAACAGGACCGCCATGAGAAGTAATTGTTATGGTAAACAAGAATACAGTATGAAGTAACAAGTCATGTGTGTATCTTACCACAAGATATGTCCACCAAAATTTTCCAGAAATAATGGACGCGAGCTGCACAAACACTGTGATGTATATCACATCTTCTAAATATCTGCACAAAAAGATGCAGGAAACAGTTTGTAATTAGATTATAAGAAAGAGAACCAAGCACCACATATACAAATTGACATGATCCTCCCGTGGAAAAGAATAATTTCTTGACTTTACATTTTTGAACCATAATTTTAACATGTTTTTAGCCTTATTTGCTTTAGTTACCAGTGTACATAAAGCATTAGTATTGTAAATTACTTTTAAGGCTGAGAGCCGCAGACAATGTAGCCCTCTATTAGATGATACATGATCAAGTAGGATGATCAAGAGCTAACAACTACATGTCTACATCCTGGCATGCAGTTCCTTACTCGGAAATCCCACCGGTGCGCATATCATAACCAGCACTCAGCAGTTCTTTTTCACCCGAATCAGAATACTCTGGCTTTGTCATATTAGCGAGTTGCTTGTATGAAAGAAAATAGGCAGCAGATGTCACCACGAGGCCAAACCAATGCTTCCAGGTAAATGAAGAGTACATTATGGCCATCCTCACTACAATGTAAAAAATCTGCAAAGAAAGAAAGTTACACATGAACAGATGAACTAGTCCTCGAACTCAAAATAGTTAAACCCCACAGATGCTCAGCAAAAACATGTAAATAGATGATGGCATACTTCCATAAATAGACATTGTAGCTAATACATGCGCTTCAACAAATGCAATTCACAGGAGAAGGCTCAAAAATCTCTACAGGTGATTAAAAGCAAACTAAACAAGGCAGCGCAAGTGATCCCACAATCAAAAATAAGTCATATATCTGCAGGTATCCTCCCTCCCACCCTCTCGCTAGCTAGCTTGCTTCTTCTCACCACCCAATCCTGGCATGCAATATTCAATTCAACGCCTTCCAAAAAGAAAGGGCTGAATGGACACGAACTACTACTCTAGACTCCAGACGACTATTCCAGACCAGATGAGCTAATCAGATGTTAGGCTTCGTCAAAACCACTACACAGAGCTCAATATCACTGGAAATCCGTCAAATACGAAGTATCGGGCAGCAACGATCTACGAACGTCCCAAGCAAATTCACGGATCTGGGGGGCGGAAGGGGGAACCAAAAGGGGACTGCTCACGTTGGACCCGAGGATTATGCGCCAGAGGAGTTCCATGCGCTGCTTGTTCTTCTCCACAACCTTCTTCGCTCCCTGGTTCGCCATGGCCGCGCTGCACGAGATCCTTCCTCTTCTCTCCCAAGCTGTCCCTGGCCCTGGGGTTTGTAGTGGAATTTTTTCAGCCGAATCAGCCTTCGATAGGAACAAGAACTAGGGAACTGGGCCGATTCCCCGTCCCTTCCAACTGGGCCTGGCCCACGTGGGGATTTTCGGCCCATACGCTCAGATTGCCCAGTGCTACAGTATTTAAATGCAGTACACCTGCAATCCTGCATCCCACAACGTCTGCCACGCGCCGTGAGCCAGTAACTGCCACGAGCCCACCGCCGCGCGCTCACCGGCAGAGAGAGAGCGAGCGCAGAGCAGGATGGCGCAGCTCTGGGCGGTGTTCCTGGCCGTGGGCTCGCTCGCCATCGGCATGCTCGGGGTGCTCGGCGTCTGGCTCTGCTACCTGTTCCAGGCCGTGGCGCGGGGGCCGCCTCCCGCCCCGCCGCCCGAGACGCCGGAGACGGACGACGGCGACGACAAGAACGGGCTGTCGGAGGCGGAGCTGAGGCAGCTTGGCGGGGTCGTCCAGGCGGAGGCCGCGGACGAGGACGAGGAGGAGGAGGCGCTCTGCCCGATCTGCCTCGACGCCATGGAGCCCGGCCGCGCCGTGCGCGTCCTCCCCGGCTGCAACCGCGCCTTCCACCAGGACTGCGTCGACCGGTGGCTGGCCATCTCGCCGCGCTGCCCCGTGTGCAACGTCTGGGCCACGCCGCAGTCGCCGCTGGCCTCGCCGACGGCCTTCAAGGCTGCTCCGGGATGTTGACATGGGGGGCGGCCCGCGCGCGCGTTCTTGGTTCTTGGCGAATCTTGGTCTGCCTCTCGACTTCTGATCAAGAAAAGCGCGCATTTCAAGACTGCTCCGGGATGTTGGCATGGGGGCGGCGCGCGCGTTCTTGGTTCTTGGCGAATCTTGGTCTGGCCTCTCAACTTCTGATCAAGAAGCGTGCTTGACCAACTCTAGTTAGTTTTCTTGGCTCGGAGAGTGGTTCTTGATGCGTCCTTGTGAGCTTCATGGCTGTGTACAGGATTCTTCGACGGGAGACTGCATGTAATTGCCTCAATCTTAAGTTTCTTGCTAGAAATCAGTAGGATTTTGCAGTTATGCGACCTTTTTCTTTTCTTCTAGCAGATCATCACATTTGTTCGGATTTGGTCTATTTGATGAACTGGCGAACAGTAAATGCTGTGAAGATACCACATTATGCTGCGGGATTAGCATATCAATCCTATTAATCAGAACTTTTCTAATTCAGTCTCTTTTTTCAAATTTGGTTCTTTCTTAGAGCTGCAAATTGAAGAATTGAAGGCCTGTGTAGCATTAAACCTGTCGTTGAAAATCCGAATTGCTTATCAACATTTTGCCTGCTGATAAAAAAATTTGCAATTTGCAATGCTGGTTTGATTGATGCCTTCATGGTTCTTTAGAATCTTTATTAAGCCCAGAGTTACATTTTTCAATAAAGAGCCCCCAGCTACATTGCTGCTTGAGTTACTTCATTGTTATATTTCTGATCAAATGCTCCAAAAGTATGGATCTTGTTTGCTGTTATGTTGCATAATGGTCATCTTGAGACTTATGGGTACTACTGAGTTTGAAGCTTAAAACTTCTAATGTGGTTGATATGTTTTACTCATCTGTTGGTCTTTTGCCAAACATTAACTTACATGATTTGTCAGGGTATGGTCAGATGCTTCAGATTTCTATTTAGTTGTGTGAACGAGTCATGGCGCTTTAAGAAGGTGTGTGTTTACTATGTACCATAGTTCTGAACCTCTTGTAGTCTTGTTGCTTCATTAACCAGTGTTGCATGTTATTCTTTCAGTTTAATGGGCCAATATGCCTCACTTAAATAAGAAGCGGTAATCAGCATTTTACTTCATGATGTTTCAGTTGGCAGTACTAGTTTGATGATTTCATGGTACTTTAAAATCTTCAATAATCTCAACAGTTGGATTGCTGCTTGAGTTACTTCATCTGATCAAACGCTCCAATAGTTGGCATAATGTTACATGTTCTGTTGCATAATGCCATAATTGTCATTTGAGTTTTATGAATACTCCAATAGTACTACAGAACTTGAAGCTTAAATTTTCTTCACGCCGGCGATATGTTTCAACTTTTACCCATCTGTTGATCTTTTATTTACTTGTTAATAAAAATCTGTTAGTCTTTTGCCAAACATCAACTTACTTATGTGATTTGTTAGGTACGTTCAGATGCTTCAGATTTTTATTTTGTTTTGTGAACGCTCATGAGCTCAGAGAACCTCTTGTACGCTTGTTTCCTGATTAACCTGTATTGCCATGCTATTTTTGTAGTCCAATTACCCAATTTGGGGCTAACTTTTTTTGTACTAACTTGGACTTCTGTAGCTCAGATAAATGGGCACTATTCAGTCCAAGTGTACTTACTAGTGATATGGAGTATACCAGCATAGCACTGGCTAGTGGAAATGAGAATTCTATGTTTACTGGTCAGGTGGCTGATGACCAGTGCTGCAGTTTATGCTTCTGAAAGATGAACACTGTTACTTAGGATTCCCAAGCGGCTCTTCTTATATCATTCAGAAATCAGGACCCTTTACTTCTGAACCCATCAAAACTTAATGTGGTAGTGTGGTTTGGGCTAAGTTATTTTATAAAGCATTTGCCACTAAAACAGTCCATGAGCCTTGGCGTTCGCGAGTCAACCTAAGAAAGCATTGCGCATTGATCAACATGGCGCTTGTATATTCATCAAAGTTTTTCTTTCCTTTTTAGATGATACATTTTCTTTGTAATTCTCCAGTACCATTTCAGTGAAAATGAGTGTTGGCATGTACGTATGTTTTGGAAATTGCACTCAGAACATAGCTACCGTCCAAAATCAGCAGTCTAACTCAGTCACAGCCTTATCTCCTAGGCCATTAGGACAAGCAATTATATATCCATGAACCAAACCCAGACGAAATCATTGCTTGCAAGAGTTCAGAGTGCACCAAACGGTACGTACATGTACACCCCACTAGCAGCTTATTCAAACAAGAAATGCATATACATACAGCGGTTGGTGCTTGCTCGAGGGGGTCCATGTCAGCGAAACAACTCCAATGCGTTCTTCCTAAACACAAGCGCCTTTTCCGCGTAATATTCTACTTAAAGACCTCTCCACCGGTGACTCCCATGTCCCAAAGCAACAAAAAGATGCTCAAGACTGATGGTTGAGAAGGGTGGATACAGTTGACATATCGTTCTCCTCATAAGCTTGTCCAGGTGAGCTCTAGAGAGAAGAGAAGACGACCAAAGAGTGCGGGATGAAGAAGACGGCGACTGCTCCAATGTTGAGGCCTTTGGCACCACTGTATCAGCCTCATGGTCCTTGTGTTCGTCAGCAAAGGATGGCAGGCCCAGTCCAGAGCATCACCCGGGCAGAAATCGACCATTTCTGGAAAAGGAAGAAGCTGGAAGAAGAGGAACACCAGCTCGCCCAGGAGAAGGAGGCTGCAAGGATCAGAGTCAGGACTCTCAAGGCAAGGTTATCTACCCCTCATATCGATCAAAAATAATTTGTGAAATAAATTGATTATTTTATTTACTACTACCAAGTTTCTACTAAATTGCATACCAGCTTTAGACTTCAGTACAGAACTATTGTACACTGAAAGAACATTTTATGATGGCACCATTTTGATACCCTTGCCCTTTCTTGTATAATTTGGATTGGTTAAAACTACGTTAAGAGCAGCAAGAAGAATATGTGCTCTTTGAACAAAATATAAAAGGGATTATAGAAGGGAAATCTGAGAAGACGATGGATGGAGAGATCACCAATAACTGCGACGAGGATGCCAGGAACATTCAGATGCGAATTGGCATCAAGGATTGGTATGCTCCCGTCTCCTGACGCTTCCCATTAATATTCTTTCTGTGTTACTGTTGATCCTTGATGTGGTGGAGCACACTCCTTGACTCTGCTCGTCATATTTCTGTAACCTGGATGCGGGTGGACAGTGCAGAGCAATATGTATCCCACTCAACAAAATCCACCAGTTGAATGCTCTGGACCAAGTATGCACAAATTTAGGATAGACTATTTTACCAGCCTTGCTCCAAACTTGCTCAATCGGTAACTGAAGTTTGCTCCCTTAAACAAGGCTTGATGTCCCGTTTCCTGCACATAAAACTAAAATCAAAATTATCATACAGAAACTAGTGAAGTGGTAACTATAAAGAAACTTTGGAAGTGCCTGCAAATGTGCTGCCGCCATAGCTGCTTCATTTATATTTCCTTCGGTGCCTGGTAACACATTATCCTTCCTGACTGTTTGCAGGTGGAGGAAGAGCAGCTGCGCATATCTAAATGAACCAGCAGTAACATCCATGGATGGTAACAGCACTCCAAACAATACCGCCACATATATTCCACAGAAGATACATTTTAGGTGCTGCTCACAGGCACACCAGATAAACGTAACTGCTATTGGGATCTTTTAAGCGCTGATACCAAGAATAATATGAACCATATAAACGCATCTTGCTTATGCGTCTGAACATAAATTTGAGTCTTCTGTTGTGTTTGACTGTTTGTCAATAATAAGATTGATGAGAAGGTACTTCTGAGTCGAGCATGGAACTCCTTATCATTTCACATATTTGGGGATACAGTAAGTTTTAATGTAGCTCATTTATGTTACAGAGACTGCACGAACTTATTGTTGATCCTCAAAACATGATCCGAACCTCATTACCTGGAAAGCATATTCTACTCTAGATAGTGGATACTTAAAACATCCATTGCCGAATAAATTAACAGTACAATGCATGTCCTAATGAATAAATCATGATTTATTTAAATGAGTGCCCTTCAACAAAATCCATACATGTACACATATGGGTGCTTGAAGTTTATATCCACATATCATGATATGCTCAGAAAAATGTATGAATTGGCCAAGGTTGTTTTAGCATGTGAAATAGAGTATCCATGAACAGAAGCAAACGGACACTACCAACCACTGCAATCTAACATAGTTATTCTAAGTTCTTTGGCCCTATGCCAAAGTATGAGAATAGTAGCATATAAAAGCTAACCAGAAAGGCGGCGCAATGAAAATGAAGAATGCTATAAAGGCATCTTGGGCTTGTTATCAACCAGAGAAAAACAATTGCTTATGTGAAAATAGCTAATATGAAATCTTACTTGGACACCCATCCAGGATTAACCTTCAGGCTGCATGAAGTAACATCAAACAAGACAAAACATGTTTCATATCTAGCCTAGAAAGCCAAAAAAAAAAAAAGTTAGCAGAAGGGCAGAACACAAAGATAGATAAAAAAATATAATATGGATGTATTTCTATGCACTTCTAAGATATAACTCAACAGTCATCCAAACTATGAGCACTAACATCTCTAGAGAAAGCTCACTTGGGTAGCTAGCCATTTAGCACTATGCAAGAACCAATTAAATATAAAAATCCGAGATTTCGCTATATCCTCCTACACCAAACTACTACAGAATCTAAACAATGCCAAATACCTTAATTCCTCCTTTTGCATGCATATGTATGATACAATATGCAGTAGAAGCTGGGATTCCAGTCTACATCTCATTAGATGTACAAAGAACAATAGAACCAACTGTCATAATTTCAGAAGATTGATGTTTCAAGAATCATATCTATCGATAAGCAAATTTCGTAGGCAAACAAAATATAAATTTACTAATATGAAAGTACTTCCCATACAAAGTAGGCTTATGAAATTGATGATTCTGAGCTAGAACGTGCTACAAATATTTCTAAGCAATGACCTAATTAAAGGGCAAGAGAAGGCCACACCAGCTACCCTTTCTACCATCTGACTTTAATCCAATGAACACAAACACACCATAAGAAAAGACACTCATTAGACTGTAATAAATTACAAAATAAGAAGAGGTTGCCGCAACGGTGTGCCGGTTCAATCCCAGTGTTTTACAAAAGAAGTGATGAAATTGTGATGTAACTTTCCACATTTGGTGCTACTATTGATCACCCATCTAACCCAAACCTTCATTCTCAAGTAAAAAGTTGCACAGATTTTGCACTGAAGTCCAGCAAGTGTTGTTTTGATCTGTCAAAACTGAGCTGTGTCGAACAATTGATTTCATAAAATTGGGGAAGATAACTGAATACTGGAGCAGTTCCCGCTGATACAACTGAGATCAATTTCTTCCTGTCATGTCAAGCATCTCATCAAGACCTTTTAATCTTTGTAGTCCTTCACTAATTAGAAACCTAATCTTTGCCTTATCATCACAGTGGCGATTCTTTTCAATCTCCAACCTTACTGTCTGCCTCAGCTCATCTGGACAAAAAACGACAAACATAGTTAGCATATGCTTCAATGATAGCAGCACCCAACAAAATGAAGAACAAGGTATAAAAATAACTGACCACGAGCGTGCTCAGGAGCTCGGCGAGTGATGCGAAGTGCCTGCCTATAAAATTTCAAGACACGTGCACGCATGATGAATGCACGTAAATCCATGAATTGAGCCATCGAAGAACACCTTACTAAATAGCAAGCAATGATCACACCAGTTGGATCCTCCTACGCTGAAAATTCAACAAGACTGAATGGTTACAAATATATAAACACCAAGCTATTGCACTTATGCGGCGATTTCAACATTTGTGTGATGCACAATTAGGTAATATGTCAGATAAATCATATCAATAGTTTAAAATATTCTCGAATGAAAATTAACAAGTACGAGTGTACTGTACGCACAGGTATGCTACTAACTGTGCCTCAGAAATACTATAAATCTCATTCCTATGTTTTAAACATTCTATATTGACAAAGCCCCATCAATACAACTTTTTGATACACTCAATAATAACATGCAAAGTGACTATGTACTTCAGAACGATAATCTGCTAATGATCTCTATCACTAAAGAGTGTGCACCCTGTCCAACTCGAAAGGATCTACTACCTAGGATAATCATATATTCTCATAGTTCTCCATGCAACAATGAAAAAATGTATGTAAGCTATGCTCATGCAGAAGTATTATGTTATTTGCAGTTGTTGCGGAATTATTTATAGAATACTACAGTGCTCAATACTCAACAGTCTGTCAGGAACCACACATTTCTATTGTACTGTCACAATCTTAGTTACAGTAATAAAAGTAGAGAACCCAGATTCAACTAGACGGTCAGAAATAAGTATGAGTGCTAGCCATAAAGCAAATCGTCTGGGGCATTTCAGCGAACACCTAGTGCGCGCACTGTCACACATACAGATGTCTTATTTCAACGAATACCTTGCGCTCATCTCGCTTCAGAAACGGAATTCCCACCGCAGCATAAGCTTCTAAAACAATCCACAGTCGATACACGCAACTCAAACGTCTTGGTATTGCGGATGCTTGGCGGCAGACGCAGAATTTCAAGAATGGGCATAGCAAGTTCGCAAAATATTGTTGAAAGGAGAATTCATGGTCCATGATACCATATAAATCAAAGGACGAATTGGTACAACCACTGGGAATCAAATCCAAGGGTCCAGAAAGACATGTGAAGGTGGGGAATGGAGAGATGAAAGGAGAAGTACCTCGCTGCCGGCCGCCGTCTTGATTGCTGGAGTCGCCGTCGGTCGCCGTGCTGGAGAGGGGCGAAAGGATGGAGTGAAGATGTCGCCTAGTCGCCGGAGCCTCCGTCGAGCTGGAGAGAGCACGGAGATCCGTGGCCCGGCGTTGAGAGACCGACCGCGCCGCTGCACGTCCAAAGGGCCGCGCAGCGCCCAGTCCAAGCAGCGTCAATGTTCTGCACTTTCGGCTATTCGCTACGCAATAGTGGAGATGGGCTTAAGTTAAGCCGCTTAACTGTCAAAAGAATGAAGATGGGCCACAGAATTGGGATTGCACTATATAAGCCTATATAGGGCAGGTTTAGATTTACGACTTTTTTTTATCTATGGTCTATGGATTATATAGCTGCCTCTCAAAAAATATATATGGTTTACTATGCTTGTATGAAATTTTCTAATATTACCCTAAAAACTAAGTGTATCGAATGGAGTGTAAATTATGTTGTGCAAATCACTATTCAAAAACTAGGTCAAATCATCAATTAATAGGCCGATTAATCGCTACTAGGGGATTGACCGTGTCGATTACCTCTAATATCTGGTGTTAATCCTTTAACCCGGTTAATTGCTTTGATAAACCAATTACTAAGAATGTTACAGCTTAATTAGTACATTTTGGTCAATAGATTTGCAAAATTTTCAATGCAGCTTGCCCGTTCAGCCGCTTTCCCGTCCAAATCAAGTAGGTTTGTGAAGTTTCAACTCGATTCTCCCCTCTAAGAGCTCGATTCCCGCCATTGCTGAACAATTTCTCACCCTTGCCGACCAGACCATGGATACAAGATCTCGACCACCTTGAGAAGCTTGTTGAAGAGCTCTAGGATGCCTTCAAATAGGGTAGGTGATTGAGGTGCAAGAGGGTAGTACCTTGGATAGGTGGTGGAAGAAGAGAAACTTCCGAGGGCAAAGGAGAAGAATCGAAAGGAAGGAACATGGTGGCGGTTGGTCGTTCCTTTGTCACTCATGATGTAAAATATTACGTCACCGGGGAGAAGCGTACATTTTTTAATGAGATTTGGGGCTCTATAAAAGTAGGACAACATATAAATACCCATATACTATTTGTTTCTTTCTTATACAGACGTATTTTGGGTGCTAATTTGCGTAGGTTGCACCAATTAATAACCGACCGATTAAATCAGTTAATCGTCTGAATTTCGATTATTCAATACTCCTAAGCCGATCGAGAAGTTAACAATTACCGATTTTCTTACCTTTGGTGCAAATTGTCATGTTGTTGTCTAAATTCATATAAAGGGAGATTAACTTCTAACGAACGGAGCAAGTCCCTCGGGGTACGGATTGTTATCTCCCCCTAAAAATACATCTTGTAAAGGCGTCACCTAGGGTGAAATCGCTTCAATTGATAACCACGGCATTGTGTAAACACTTCCCATAGTGAAGTCTCATTGCCTGATGTCCGTGGGTTCGTCTTCGTTTTTTGTTTGTCGTGCTTGTAACACAAATATAATACCACAAAACAAAACAAAAAGATAAAGAGTAAAATATATACGAAGGGATTAGACAAACGAGATTGTCGTAATTACCGAAGTGACAACACATGGCTTAAGTAGGATCGTGTTAATGACTTTGCTTTGTTTAGAAACCACTTAACATGATACACATTACACAATGTACACGACGGCACATGGTGCATCTCTGTCGTTTCTGCTCTGGATCCGCCACCTGCGGCAAAGGGTGCTCCGTGGTTCCGTGTTGATCATATGCTCAGATTAGATCATGGAATAACAAAATCTTCGTATAGTAATGCTGCTGAGTGTTGACCTACCAGGAGTAAACTTGCAGCCTACGAGCGTAGGTTCGTTGGGGTAACCTTGCAGGTGGCAGTCAGCTAGGTTCGTTCGTAAACCGTACAGAGACCTCGGGGGCATGCACTGCGTTGCATATCCATCGCCGTAGATTCGCCATTGTCAACGCCGAGCAGTAGACCTTACGTGCGACCTCCGTTTGCAACTCCCAGATGTTCCATCGATTCCGCCATCGATTTCCGTCTCTCGAGAAAGCAGAGATCTTTCCGTCTCCTAGACTCGTTCAACTTAGGACGCCGAGGCTCGAAGCAGGGTTGAGATCTGCAGCCTGCAGCCGGTCGATGCCGCGTCGCGTTGTCGCCTGTCAGGTTAAGTCCACGCATTATGTCCCTGCGAGCGAGCGTGAAGCCGAAGCAATGGCTGGTTAGTAGGAGCAGGAGCAGGAGGAAAGGTGGTAGCGATGAATTATCATGGCTATATGTCAATGCCCCGTACAGGGACGATGGGAAAGCGGAGCACAATTGCCGAATTATTGTTCCTCCTCGCCTGATGATGAGCACGAGCAGACCGACCGGTGGTTCGTGCTCATGTCTGAATCCTGATTTGGCCTGGCAGTACCGTGAATCAAAATCGGACAGGTTACTCAGGGGCTTGGAGATAGACTGGAAGTGGACAGACCACTGTTGATCTCTTATTTTGGGGGGGAATTCGACAGTTCAGTATTTGTCGTGGGTTCAGGACGCGACACGCCCCCGTGCTGGCGATGATCACGGGGCTGCTCTGCTCTGCTTGGGCGTATTAGGCACTGGCAGCAAGTAGGATGTGTTGTTTTGCAGAGATGAGATGCGGTGAGTGCCACGTTATCTTCATACACGATTACAGCAAGAAACCAGAGATTTCCCGGAGCAGCCCGGGCTGCCATGCTATGCTGTCTGTACCTGAAACTGTACATTAACGCTCTGCTGAGCGCTATAGCGGATATTGTAAATAGGAGCATGCAAAAACTCGTACGGGTTTTTCTCCTAAAAAACGGGTAATGAATGGATGAGGCAAAGTTTTTGCTTTTGTTTAAAGAAAAACTCGTACGGGCTACTGAAAATACGTTTGCATGCCCAAAAACTCATTGCGTAGATCAGTACCCGCACTCGAAATTGATTAATTGTCAAAACTATGTTCGCTGGAGAATCCAGAGCTGATCAAGCAGTTCATCGAAACATTGATCGCATGGATACATCATAGGGAAGCAAACTCAACCTAATATAGCCTACCGCAATCCTCGATTTACCAAAATTCAGCCCTGAGACACCTCACTTGGCCATGTGGACGCGGCTGTGGACGACAAACTCCTCCTATTCGAGCGCGACACACTCCATCTTCACGCGGCGGACGGCGGCCTCGTGCTGAAACTCCTCGTAAGCGCGCACTTGGTGGATGGCCAAATGCGCGTCCTTCTCCTTGCGTTGACGCGCCTCAGCAACATCTTGATCTGAGATGTGGCAAAGCTTCTTGATGACGGCGGCATCAGGATGCGGTTGGTCCACCTGTTTGTCGTACGCTTCTTCGTGCCCTCCGACCGGATCCATTTCGTGTGCTCCTCGGCAGGGGGTGTTGTGGGACTTCCGCCGCCTCACGACGAGGCGATGTCGACTCCAATCCGACCGTCCCCTTGTCCAAAACCGCTGCGACAAAACTTCAGGAGCGATGGATGCGGTGTAGGTGAGGGTAATTCCTCGCCGGATGTAACCCTAGAGTGGCGACGAAGCGGTGGATGGGGCGGCGCGAAGATAGGATTTGAGCCTGTTTCAGGCACATCGACCTCTACTTGTAGCATCTGCGAATGTGAGTTACTGGTCTCTACGAATTTGTTTTAGGCCAAAACGTGGATACAGGATCTGATCAAAGGATGAAACCTAGGCAAAAATTTAAATCCGCCGGACTTCAAAACGTGAGAAATATAAACAAGGAGAAAACGACCCTCCACACTTGCACAAGGGCAACAGCAGCCACAACATGGCAAAGCTGACACTGGTGGATAACAGAAACAACAAATGGGGAGATGGTTTGTTTAATGTGACAGACAATCTGGCCATGTGCGATGGAATCTTGGCACCGGTTCTGCTTTGCAAAGCTGCTAACAACTCGTTAATAGTACTCCCACTTTTGATTATGTTCCATGCCCAACAGAAAGGCGAAAAGAGCACAGACAGCCAAAAAGGCAGGAACAGCATCTACAGTCAAATGGCAAGCTCACCGTTTACCATTTGAACGGCGGTCATATTCGTGATTTTCCCGCACATAATCATTCACCCACAAGGAGAATTTCGAGATGAATGCAGCCAGATCACCTCTCTTTTCTCCATCTCCAAAAATTCACAAAGGAAGAATCAGAAGGAAAGAATGCACAGGTAACTGAAGGAGGATTAACCAAGCGTTTAGTCTCAGCATCATAATTAAGGATCCGGAACAAAACAAGGCAAGAGCACTGTACACATACACCGATTAGCATTTTAGCAGGAGGCGATCAAAACCCAGCCCGCCTTGATGATACGAGTAGTAGATTAGTAAAAAGCGATTAACCAACGACGCCGTCTAACTCAGTAGGCCTCCTCGGGGATGCTCTGCAGGCCGGGCTCCCACTCCCCGCTGGCCTGCATCCGGCGCGCCTCCTCCGCCGCCCGCCGCATGCTGCGCCGCCGGAGCGACTGCAGCCTCTGCTCGGCGTCTGTCCCGCCGCCGCCTGACGCGCGCTGGCGGGAGCTGCGGCGTTCGCCCCCCGACGCCGCCGTCGAGCCCGCGATGGTGGTGGGGCCGGTGCCGAGCGCGGCCACCATCTTCTTGAGCTCGCGCTTGCTGACCACGATCTTGACGCGCACCGCGCCGCCCACCTCCTCCCGGGACAGCACGCGGCCGCCGTGGTGCAGCTGCTCCAGCGCCTCCGCGGCCGCCTTCGACTGGTGCTGCTGCCGGTGGCCGTGGCCCTGTGCCCCGGCCGCCGCGTGGTCCCTCGGGAAGAAGCACCTTGTCGCCATCTCCGTGACCGGCCGCCGACGCCCCGCTCTCGCGCAAGTGGCGCGATGTCCGGCCTCCGGCGGGGCAAGTAGTGGTAGTAGTACCCGGGCAGTCCCTGCTAGCTCCGGCGACGTTCCTTGCAAGGCAGAGCGCGAAGGCTAAAGCGAAGGCAAAGTGATTGTGCGGCCTGTCGAGCAATGCGACATTGCTACCACGGTTTATATACTGGCAGTCGTCGGGTGGCTTGCCTTTTTGCTGAGCGCAGCCACAACTGGCTCCAAACACGCACCGCCCCAGGTCTCTGACCCGCGGGCCCCGCTTCCTCCCCACCTGTGTCCGTCCCCAAGCTTACTGCTGAAAGTTGATCAAACAAATGGGTAACGAACATGGATCGATATGGTTAATATTACAGAATAGTAACCAAGTGCAGCTTTTGTTAAGGCTCTAAACAATCATGAGACGGGGACTAATTGCGATGGCAGTTGAATAGAGAAATGGACGCCTCACATGGCTGTCGCTCTCGCGGCCGGAGAGAGAGAGAGGATTGATCGCTGATCGGACCGGAGAGAGAGAGAGGATCGATCGGACCGGGCATCATTGGATCGATATCGATCGGGGTCGGGAGGAAGTGACGTGTTATCGAGCCGGACTCGATGTCGATTTTGTGGAGTGAACGACCGATGTACATTTGGTCACGACGAGGCAACAGTTTGACATAGACATCGGTCCTTTGGTTACAACAACGCCCTCGTCTTCCATGTTTCCTGTTGCTAGTTCTGTAGCTCGCCCAGCAATGGCGCTGGCGCCATTGGATTTCTGGAACTAATGTTGCACGGCTTTGAAGTGCAGGGAGTTCAGTTAATTATTCAGAGATCGTAATATGCGAGTTACAGGGAAGTGTAATATTTGTGGTACTGAGTTGAATGATACCTCACATGCTCAATACAAATGCCCCCATACTCGTCGTCTCTAGAGCGAAATGGAAAGGCCTAGAATTTACCTGAGGATCTGGACTTGCAGATCGAGCCTTATCATTTGGTTCCACTTCAGGCAGTTATTAGTAAACTTCAAAGCAATATGATTGATGCTACTCGTGTGGTGGCTTGGAGAGTTTGGTTTGCAAGGAATGAGGCTACACACGATAAAATCTTGCCTTCGTGTGATAGTTCTCGGCGTTTTATATCTGGCCACTGGAAGTTGCTTCATCACTGCAAAGATTCCTCTGCGAAGGATATTGTCAAAGGAAAGAAACCGATGGTTGAAGATGCAACATTGCCTGCTTCTCGGGTGGTAAAAAAGGGACCTGATAACCCGTGGATCAAGCCCCCAGTGGGCTGGGTGAAATTCTCCACTGATGGATCCTTCGGTGCTTCTGATCATAGCGTCGGAGCTGGCATGGTGCTTCGTGATACTGCTGGAACAACGATCTTCACTGCATGCAGATTCATGGATGATTGTGATGGTCCTCTTGAGGCAGAAATTCGAGCCTGTGTGGCGGGTTTGGACTTGGCGATTCACCGCAGTCCCTACCCTATAATAGTAGAGACCGACTGCGTCCAGTTGGTAGAGGTCTTCTGTGCAGGATAGATCACCCTTTCTTCATTGGGTGTCGGAGATTAGAACTCTTCGTAATCAAGAGCATGAGTGTGTTTTCGTAAAAGTGGAACGATCGCAGGTTAGGGTTAGTCATGATGATGCGGGGTGGCTTTTGGACACCTCCGCCTCAAGACCGACAAACCCTCCTCGTGGCCCAAGGACACGAGCTCGGGCCAAAGCCATACATGATAAGGTGAATTCACCCCTTTCTACACTCGAACTCAACATAACCTTGGACGGATTGCTACCTCATACATATGCCTATATGTCACAAGGTACCAATCTCGTCAAGGACCCGAAGGGAGCGTCAAGGAACCGAGGAGAGGGAAGCCACATGGTTCAAGGAAGAAGAAGGGAAGACCAAAGGGAAGAAGAGAAGAAGGAGAGGAGGAGGTCGATCCGGTCCAGGATCCGGTCTAACCGGGCCCCAGGCCGGACCCGCCGGTCACAGGCCCGGTTGACCGGGCGGCAGACCGGATCCAGCCCGGTCCAGACCGGATCCCCGACCGATGCCAACCGGAAGGAGTTCTGGGGCCCCGGGAGCCCCACCCGGTCACCGCCCGGCCCAGCATCCAGTTTGGACCGGATGGGCCGGCCCCAGGCCCGGTCCAGCCGGCCCCTGACCGGATCCCACGGGTTTGACCCAACCAACTTGTACCTCTTCGACCCGTGCCGCCCTGTAGGCCTATATAAGCACCCAGGTCGCCCCCTTTACTCTTTAGACATAATTTGAGCTTAAAACAACTTTTGAGCTTTGTCTCTCTAGGGTTAGATCCCCTTTGTAACCAAGGCTACTCTTGTTGAGGATTTGGATGCTTGTGAGTGAGATTCTAGTGTGCTCCACTCTCTCTCCCTCACCGGTCTTCGTCTCCAACCCCGATTTCTCATCCGGAATTCTACCTCGCGTCTCTTCCGGTTGATTCTATTAGCGTGGTCCATCGAGCCACGAGAGTAAGAATTCGATTGTATCGGGTTGGTGTGCGTGTGTTTGTTCTTCGTGTTCTTCATCTTCTCCCTCTTTTCCCCTTTTGGATTTGGGTCAATCGCGAGATCGGGCCACAACCTAGGTCTTAGACCTCATCACATGATCTTGCAAATTATGCAAGGTTGGAACGCCTTACTGATCTTTGGTTAGGTTCGGGTTCTGAGGTTGTGTTACAGGCCCTAGAACATGATCAACTTATAACCCCTCCTGGTTAATAAAGTTCTTATTCACTCGCAAAAAAAGTATACAGTCTTTCAGATATTGGTAGACTACCCACAATGGGAGTATCATAGCTAGTATCATGCATCACATGCATGCAAAAAGCTGATGTGTCACATTAATAAATGAAGAAAAAGATGGTAGTATTATCATAGGTAGATACTGTATCATAGCACGTAGAACTAAAAAAATTAATGTCAAACCAATCTTGTACACACTTTTGCATTGAGATTCTACAAATCACTAAATATAATTAACTTATAATACTACTACATGATACTATGTATTGTGAAGATAATATCACACAATAATATCATATGCATGATACTACTATATGATACTCTTCACTGTGACTAGTCTTAATGTCCCTTTCAGGACGCTGGGAAGTGAATCCTGACGTTAGACTCGACGATGGAGCCATCAGTCCATTACTGGCATGCACGGTGAGCTGGCCGTATTTGACATTACAGTTTAGCGGACGGTCCTAATAACATTGATTACACATATTTGACATCCATTTCTTTTTGGGCAGGAATGCGTTTCATATTACTGGACTCTCAACTTCAACTAACCCCTGTCATTCTCGAGAAAAAGAAAAACTTCAACTAACTACTCATAACCGTCAGTTAACTAATTAATTACTATTTAACAACGAGCACCAGATCTCCAACCCCTGCCAGCCGCTGGCCGTTAGTGTGTGTATATTTATCAATCTTGACATTTGGCTGCAAATTAAGTTTGATTAGCCCTACGTTCCGTGATCAGGCGCGCGCGCGCGCGCAATCATCACCTACGCGACGTACGTACTGTATCAACAACGCGGATGGACGGTGAGCCAACCTCTATGATTGACGGCTAATTGCAAATTTGCAATGGTAACGCGGAACCCCCTGCAATGAATGATCATGATCAATGCAGAGCGATCAAGGCACCGATCGGTCGAGGTCAGAGTAGACCAGGGCGCGTACGCACGCGTGACGCCACGCGATCGAGAGCCTAGCTACTGTGGATCCCCTGTCCGTAGCGCGCCAACGCCGCCAAGTGTATAGAAACGACGACGACGACGACGAGATCGCGTCAGCAAACTGGGATACAGCAGGTATACAGGGCCGTTGGGCGACTAGCCGGTGACACGCATCCATAATTCATAATTGATGATCAGAGATAACGACGACAGTGTGAAATGAATTCTACTGTTGGTTTCCCCTGCTGCTCATGATTAGCTAGCTAAACAAAAACTTGTCAAAGTGCGCGGTCTTTGGCTTCTCCGGGGGATTAGCTTGCGGCTTTGGGCAGCGTACAATGCATATGCGCTGCGTTTGCAGTTGCATGCCATGTTTTGGGGAGGAAGTAACATGGGCTGGGTCCGATGCAATGGCTGCTGCTAGGTCAGAGCAGCTGCCGTTTCTTTGTGTGCAAACCAAACCAGTGTATAAATAAAGAGTAAAATACATCTAGAGTCACTGAACTTGTGTCGTATTCTCACAAAGATCACTAGACTCAGAAAAGTGAAATATACGGTCACTCAATACTCACACGCTGCTCACTGTGGGTCACCGCGGCAATTTTGTTACGTTTGGCTCCGACGTGGCATACGATTGACTAAACTGACGGGACCCCCGTGAGAGCACGCACCCATGCCGGGGCTTTTGTGCAAAACGAGTAGAAGGTACTCATCTCGTACATACGCGTTGCGCCGCCGCCTCCTTCCCCTCCGGTGCGCTGCAGCGTCCGCCCCCTTCGCTGCACCGCCGCCTCTGTCTCGTACGCTGAGCCACGGCCTCCTTCCCCTCCGCCCCGCTGCCGCGTCCGCCCCCTTCGCTGCGCCGCCGCCTCCGTCTCTTCCGCTGCGCCGCCGCCTCCTTCCTCTCGGCTGCGCTGCCGCGTCCGCCCCCTTCGCTGCACTGCCGCCTCCGTCCCCTCGGATGTGCCGCAGCCCCCGTCCCTTCTTCGATTTGTCTCAGTCACGGAGGAGCACCTTGCCTGGATCTTCTACACAGAGGAGCACCATGGCTGGACCTTATACAATTGAAGATGATTGAACTTGTGAAGCTAATGAAGATTGTGGTTGCTTTGCTGCATGAGTTGAGTGACGAAGGCATGAGTTCAGTGGTGGGAGTTCACCATTTTAGCCATTGAGCCGAACAAGGTGTAACCTGTCGTAGTATTAACAACCGATCACATCTGTTTCTTTGGGATCGTGACCTGGTGGTACTCACATTGTTGTTGTTATTGTCTCTGTAAGACCTTCCTCCGGTGACGGCGGGTAGAAGGAGACATCGCCTTGCTCGACTCCTGTTCGGACCGATGTACTGAACCGAATGTTCAAGGAGATGTGCAAATCCTTCTGGGAGACGAGATCGCCGCCCACGATCACCGACGACAACTGCACACCGATGACTCCGCATCCTATCTCTTCCTGACCTCCTGAACGATCGGAGTAGCCACGGAAGGTGCGTAAGAGCATCTCCAACAGCCACACTAAAAATCGGTGCGCTAAAAATCGTTTCGGCCACGCTGTAAACTGATAGCGCGCTACGCTGAAAGTTGTCCCGCCGGATACGGTATTTTGCAGCGCGTGCTCGGGCGGTAAAAGTAGTCCTCCGCCGGGCGCGCCATTATGCAGCGCGCGACGCGAATGGCTAGTTTAATCTTTTTTGGTTCGAAATAAATCAAACAAAGCAAACAAAGAAAAATTACGAAATATATTAAAATTCGATATTACAGCGACATTTTATTTAAACTACACTAAAGTCTACTCCGAGTCCCAGTCGAAATCCGACGAGTGGCTGCTCGGAGTAGTGTCGGACACCGGCGTAGTAGTCCACTCGAAGGAGGAGGAGGAGGGGCTGATCGTCGACGGCCCAGCGCCGTTTTTCTTCTCCTCCGCCCTCTCCGCCTTCCTCGCCGCCGACTCGGCCCGACGCTTCTCGCGGTCCGCCTTCTTCTTCGCCGCCGCCGCCTTCTACTCCTCCTTCTGCACGTAGAACGCCTCCATCGCAGCGACGTCCTCCGGGAACTGTCGCACCCACTCGAGGCGGAGGCGCTCGTCCTGCTCCGCGATGTGGAGCCGCTGCTCGAGCTCGCGGTTGCGTCGTTGCTGCTCGCGCGTGACGGCCGGCGATGGCGGCGCGAGCATCTATGTCTGCTCCCGCGTCCACACGTCGTGGAAGTTCATCTGGCGACGGGAGCGACCGAGGCGCCAGGCGACGACGTCGTAGGCGCGCGCCGCCTCGTGTGCCATGTCAAAGGTGCCGAGCCGGATGCGCTCCTCGCCGGAGCGGATCTCGGCGTCGAAGCGGCCGCTCGGCCGCGCGCAAACGCCGCGGTAGACGGAGGCGGAGCGGCGGCGCGGAGGCATGGTGTCGTCGAAGCGGCGGCGCGGGAGGCAGAGCGGCAAGAGGGGGAGACGGAGCGCGGAGCGACACGCGGGCAACTGAAGTTTCCGGACGGTTGGATGCGCGCCCGCGTGGCGTTTTATAGCGCGCGCCAGCCGAAACGCCAAGTTTCCCGTGCGGGATACGCAAAAGCGCGGGCGCGGTAAACTTTTTAGCGCGCGCCTCTTTTTCGCGCGTTCGCTGGAGGTTTACGCGAGCGCCCACGGACACGGACGCTAAACTGACGGTTTTTTGGGGCGCGTCTTTTGCCGCCCCGGTTGGAGATGCTATAAAACAGTTTAAGTACGACTATTTTCTGCAAACTTGCTGAAAAACCCTAGCGCGGGTGTGTGATTTCACGAGGTCTGGTCAATCAGTCAATTCGTATGCCACGTCAGTGCCAAAACGTAGCCAAATGGCCATGGTGACCGTAGTAAGCATTCTGGAAGTATTGAGTGACCGTATATTTCATTTTTTAAAGTCCAGTGACCTTTGTGAGAATGCGAAACAAGTTCAGTGACCATAGATGTATTTTACTCATAAATAAACTAATCCTCCGCAAAGGAAGCAGATAAACAACAATCTCCCCTGGTGGAGCTGACGGGGATAATCGCTTTCTTCACATGCACAAAAGTTGCGAGTAGATCGATCTTTGCGCTGTACTTGGCGTGCTGTGGGACCGGCGGCGTCGATCGCCCTGGCCCCGCATGCCAGCCGCGTCTCAGGTAGTATGGGCAATGTTTTGTCAGTGCAGAGATGATTAGACAAGTGACTTTTGAGTTGAAGTGAGTCTAAAATACCAAATTCCATGTCATACCCCAGGCCCCGAGCTTATCATCTTTAGAGCATCTCCAGTCGCGTCCCCCAAACCGTCCTCCAAACCGCGCCGGATCGAACGTTTGGGGGACGTGTTTCGTTCGTGCCGCGTTTGGGGGACGTCGCTTCCCAGCCGCGTCCCCCAAACGCCACCCCCAAACATTTAAAATATTTTTTCTTGGCATTTTTATTTCAATTTCCACAAACTAATACATAATTGGGAACGTGGTTTACACGAAAACATAGTTTGGAACATGGTTTTCCACAAACTAATACATAGTTTGAACCATGGTGGACACAAATATAAAATATTGCAAAGAAACTAAACCTAACTAGGTCGTGCATCGAATGTTTCCTGTGTTCGCTGCTAAGAAAGAACACTCGAGGGCACACCCAGTCACCTAAACTGGAAAATCCAGCGGGAGGATGGTGCCCTTGTTGGTTCTACCGATGAGGCGAACAGGCGAAACCTCCGTGCACGTATTCGCTGCGAAGAAACAACACTCGCGTCGTCCTCCTCGTCGGTGCTGTCGTCGTGGGAGTCCTCGTCGACGTGGTAGTCCCGGAGGCGGCGCCTCTCGTCGAAGACCTTGACGCTCATGTCCCCGTTGTCGAAGTAGGAGAACACGAGGATGAAGCCGGCTTCGAGGCTGTGGTGGCGCGCGAACTTCTCCCAGCCGATGTTGAGGTACATCTTGCCGCGCGCGTCGTAGATCGCCTTGACGATCCACCGGCAGTAGCCGCACGAATGCTCCCGTAGATGCATCGTGCGCGGGCGTACGCCACCGACGTACTCGGCGAAGGAGTCCGGCAGCCTCTGGATGCCGCGCGGGTCGCCCTTGAGGACGTGGACGAACTCGAACAGGACGTCCGACTCCACGTCCATCTCCGACGATGAAGACGACGGCGTGGGAGGCGACGGCGAGCGTTCGGCTATGCCGCGGCCACGACCACGACCACGACCACGGCCGCGGCCGCGAGGTCGGCCTCCGCCTCTACCGGACATAGCGTCGAGTCTTGTTGAGAGATGGTGGCGGCTAGGGTTTGGGAGAGAGGCGCTAGGGTTTGTGTGTGAGAGGGACGATGAGAGGCGCCCCTTTTATAGGCCGGAGGGAGGCGGAGGAGCGGTGGCGCTCATTAACGCCGGCACGCAGAGCTAGGCGCGACGGGACGCGTCGCCGCGCCTCTCGCGGGAACCGCACCGTCGGCGCGCGCCAATAACTTCCGTCGCGAGGTAGGCGACGGTTAGGTTTAAATTAATTGTGCCGCCGACGGGTCGGCCCCGCCACTCCCGGCCTCGCTTTCGTTGTGTCCGGCGTCCCCGGTGCGTCCCCTGTGGGACGGGGACGGGCTCGGGGCGCCGGACACCGTATAGGGGCGCGCCGGACAAAAAAGGACTTTGGAGGACGCGGCTGGAACGTATTTTCTGTCCGGCGCGCCCCAAATCCCTTTGGGGGACGCGGCTGGAGATGCTCTTAGCTCGCTATGCTGCCTGCTGGCGCTGGGGCTTTGCTTCAGTGAAGGTTCCTGATGTACGCGGAGTAGTATAAACCCTGAAGAGAGAGATGTGGCTGCTGTGGTTAGATTAAGCGGCTAGCGAGCTGGATCTGCGGCTGTTGTTGTTTGCTTGCGCGCGTGTGTTGGCCCGGAATACGTGCAGCCAAGTACGTGAGGTGTCCACGCTACGGACGAAACGCATGTGACGAGCTAGCGCAGCTTTTCAGGTCAGATTTTGTGTTGTATCCTACCGCGGACGTTCTCGGCAGAAGAGTTTGCGTCGAGAACACTGTTTCAGTATCCCGTGACGGGTAGCACGTAGCGAATCGGACGGTGAGTGAGTACGGCTGCTACGAATATCTACGTACCGTACCGTCAAACAAAAGAGAAGACGCAAAGGCGTTCCGTGGCGTTCGAGATCGGCGTTGGCACGGCGCACGACAGAGTCGACTGGGCGTACGTATCGCCGAGTAGCACCAAGTACATTGAAGAGTGTACAACAAATTCTTTATCACATGCAGTGCAAGATCGAGAAAACTCGCGAGAGAGAAAAAAAAAGATGAGGGCTCGGCAGTGACGCCACCGTGACGCGAGCGTGACACCGATTTTTTTGAGACAGAGAACCGTCCCGATCAGGGAGTTATTTGAGCAGGACGCGTGATACACAGTACGCACAACTTGGGTTTAACAACACAGTGGTTGGGACCACCGGTTCAGGCGTTCAGCGACCCCATCCACAACGCACGCACGGGCCGGATCATGGCTGGACGGTCAGGATCGGGCCAGCCGACGCCCGCCGCGGCACGTCCGGCCCGAAACCGCTCCTCGGGAAGTGATCGATCGATCAGACGCTCCGGACGCGCCCACGCGTTCTGGCGGGTCCGTGTCCGTACGCGCGCGAGACGTGTGGGCTGGCTAGCTGTGCGTGCGACTGTGACTGTGTCCCCTTGGGGGCAAGGCAAGTCAGGCTCGGTCCCTTTCAGGCATGCCGCCATGCCGGGCTCAATTAGCTGTCCGTGCATATGCCGCCACTGTTTTGCGGCAGTGCAGTGGCCTCTGCTCTGGATCGATGGTGGCTCCGGCTCCGTCCGAGTCCGACCTACGCAAAGTGCATCCGCCGATCCGCGCGCGGAGCCGGGCTGGGTTCCCGCTGCTCTTCCTCCCGGTATTCTGTGCTTGGGGACGTGACCTGGATGTGTGGTCATGTACGAGCGCCGTGGCGGTGCTTCGATTGCGACGGTTGCTGGCGGTGGACTTAGCTATCGCCTAGCGCGCGGTGGTCAAGAATCACAAGGGTTGGACCGGCCGGGACTGCTATCGTTAAACTTCGGTACGGTTTACTATATATGCTGTGGGCTGTGAATGGCTCGATCGTGTCTTAATTCCGGCTTCAAAGTGTTGGCCGACGTACGTACGGTTTGAGGCATGTGTTTTGGCACGTGGTAAAACGATCGAGGCCGGGCTAGGCTTGTTTCTGCACCTAGTTTGGTTAAGTGCAAGCCCATATATTCATACTATAGGTGAAAATCGATTCCATCGTCTGGTGAGCTTCTTCTGTACATACTGAACCAATAACGACATAGCCAAAACGACATAGCCAAAACTACTTTGTTCACACAACGCTAACTAACTAGCTAGCAAAACGTACTAGCTCCACGATGACAAACACACAACACACATTACTTCTATAAATGTTGCAATCTTACCCGGCCAACCAGGCCATCCAAAGGGGCAAACCTTCGTATGACGTTGGATCGGTTCTGAATAGTAAAAATCTCCTTCCACTTTTCACTCCAGCCGTTGGATGAAGTAAAAATCTTTCCCACTCGTTTAGCTTCTAAAAGAGTCCATGACACCTGGGACCAGCTATGTGCGGGCCCCGGCGGCGAGAGGCAGACACGGCCGGTTGATCGGTCGCGTTCTTTTTCCTCTCCGCATGGCAGGGGTGAAACCCTAGATCGCTGCTCCAATCCCCTGTGCTCCTTTCTTGCCCAATCCCCGTTTCTCGTCTCTCCTCCTCTCCAATGGTGGCGCGCCGCATCTCCTTGGGATGGAGCCAGAGGAGGACGACCACGGTGGCAGGTCGGAGAAGACGATGCAGGAGGCCGCACGAAGGCGGGTGCCGGCACGGAGAGTGGTGGCTGCGCGACGCCTCGCCGCGCCTTGAGAAGCCCGTCCACAACCGGCTCCTGGCGGAGCTCGCTCGCGCCGGAGGTCGCCTGCCCGGTCTCTGGCGGAGCTCGCCCGCACCGGCCCCTGGCAAAGGGAGCCCGCGCCCCTGCGGCGTCCCTGGGAGCGGTGCATCTGGGGGAAAGGCTCTCGAGCGCCGGCGGCGGCAGGGAGCAGCGACGCCGGCGGCTGGAGGCGGCAGGGACCAGCGACTACGACGGTTGGACGCAGCAGCTGCGATGACAGGCGGCGCGTGGCGGCGCATCTGGCAGCCATAAAGAGGAGACCTATGGCCTGTCGTCGTTGTCCTCGGCAGGGGGTGGTCGACGGCGATGGAGACGTCTCAGGTCTGGGGGAGCCATGGCTAGCCCCAACCCGTTTCTCTCTCACTGAGCTGGAACTGCTACTTCGGTCGATCTCTTCCTCCTGCTCAACAGCTGAAGCACAAACAGCCAGTGCAGAACCGTTCTGCCAGAACGCCTGCCTAACCTCGCCATATTTGGCCCTCTCAAGAAGGTGCACGCTGCTCTCCTTTTCATGATATTTGCCTCGTTCTTCAAGTGCCTTGCTCCTAGAGCTTCTAATCTTTGTTTGTGCAGACTTGTTTTCTCTATGCCTATAAGGTGGTTGATGAAATTCCAAGAAGGATCTGGGGATGGATTGATCTAGGCAAGCAATGTGATTTACAGCCAGCTTCAAATCATCAGCAACTTGCCAGGTGTATGTAGTGTTTTGTTCCCTTTTCGTCTTATTTTGTGGTATTTTCTTCCCCTTGCCGCTGCAACTTTTACAAATCATGAATTGTTGATGCAGGTTGAAGAGAAAAAAAGGAGAAAATTGTTGTTGGGAGGCAAAAATACTGACGATGAGCTCTTAACCAGATTATCCGTCTGAATAGTTTGTATTCTTGCTATACGACCTTGTTCGTTGCATTCTTGGGTGTTTTGACAAGGAGCAAGTAATGTTGGGAATGGAATATTACGATGAAAGCATATGCAATAGTGCGTTGAAGTCATTCCCTTCAGTTCTGAACTAGAGAGTGCAGCAGTGAAGAAATGAAAGAAGCATAAAGTGAGTTTGATTGAGTATCTGAGATCAGTAGTTTGTAGTTCTAAAGTGACATGATATTTTAGGTTAGAATCTTCTTAAATCAATCTTCGTTGGTTGCAGGGATGCAAAGTGAGCGTCTATACACTTTTGGAATTGGGAGACGACAAAGGTTCAATCTTTTACTATGTGTATAAAATAGTGCTTCCTAATAGATACTAATGCAGATGTTTCCAATTGCCAAAATTACCAAAATGGCTTGTTTTGTTGTGAAGGGAACCTTTGTATACTGATATTGTTGGGCCCTGCTCTGCTTACCTTTTCTTGCAATCTTTTTGTTTTGTATTATTTGCTAATGATGCATTAATCTGTTATGGTTTACGAAGTGTCATTTGTTTACTATACAAAAGAAGCAGGGTAACTGTTTGGTGACAAAAGAAGCGGATAACTCATATGAATATATGGTCTGCGAAATAATAGTGTGCTCAATCCCAGATTTTCAGTGTCGGTATATAAAACTGACAATGGTTTGTTCTATGCTATGTTTAGAAGTAGCTTTGCAACTCTCTCTCTCTTTAAATGAGTAGCATTGTTGAGACAGATGTGAGCATGGCTGAAAGCAATGTATTTACTGCTATAGTTCAGTTTACTGTGTGTGTAGATGTGGTCTTTTAAGTTGTTAAATCTCTCCATTATAACATTATGTGTGAGTAGATGTGGTCTTTTAAGTTGTTAAATCTCTCCATTATAACATGATATCTTCTTTTCTTTACAGGTCAAGACATCATTTCCAAATACAGAAGTATTCTGTCCATCCAAATTCGTGCATCTAGCCAAACAATTCTTGATGTTGCTTTGAGCTAGCTGCATGGTTCAGAGATGGTTCTTCATTTCGGCTTCTCTTCATTTGTGACTGGCTGCTTCTTTCAGAGCTTATGTGTGAGTTTCCCTCTTTTCAAATTCCCCTCTGAACCTACTAATTTGTTTGATGGTAGATGTGAGTGCCATATGGACACTCCAGTGTCCTGGTCATTCTAAATGCTTTGGGGGCGTTAACGTCTGTTTAATCCATTTATTGTTCACATGACGGCTTGCACAGCTCTCTGTGGTCATTGCCTTTATGGACACTCCAGAAGTTTTTAGAGCACACCATGGTGGAAACTAAGATATGGAGAACTTTATCTTTATCCAATATAGGAGATACCTTCCACATGCATTTTTGCCTGAGTAAATAACGTGAGATTTAAAATGTGTGCTGCCTGATGTTTACACATGAGAAGCGTAGTTATTTTTTGTTAGTTACACTAACAATATTTCTTGAAACCTTGATGGTTCATTTTGCTTCATGTATGCTAGATCACTGTCATGTGTGGATAGAGAACTTATCAACAGTTGACGCCTGACTCAGAGGATTCGTTTTCCTTGTCCTATTGAGAAACTTGCTTCCCCTTTTTGGCTTCTTCTGTTTTGTATCTCAATAACAGCCGCCACCCTTTAAAAGTATGCTGCTTGATCATGTATACAGATGTCAAACTCACTTGCATTTATTAATAGATGATAGATAGTTGCTTTTTTGTGAGAAATTGATTAGATGGTAGCTAGGACATGTAAATACGCTGCTTATTCTTGCTTGTTGCTGCTGTCGAACTCAATTACATTCATTCAGTTACTTAATCATGCATGTTGCTGGAGCTCTCAAACTATAGATTAAATTTTAGCTTTCGTAGTAAACTACCATGTCATTAGTTATTGTTTAGTTTTGCATTATCACCTGTTTTATGTTTTTATTGTAGAAGCTTATATGGTATCTCTGACATTCAGTGAAAATTGTCATGGTGCAAGGACATGGGTTGCACGGGATGTCAAGAGTGGGTAACTTGGCGGCTTTTTGTACAAGCTGAGTGACATCAACGAGGAAGGGAGGTGTGGAGTTAGCGACGAAGCCAAATAATGCTGAGGTGGATCAAGAAGCAGTCTACAACAAATCCATATTAGGTGCTCCTCTCTCTTTACCCTATTTGTGGCTCTGGTTTCAATTTTCTAATATTATTTATCAGAACATGATGTTTCAGATTCGAGAAAATGATAAGAGGACGAATTGAATGGAAGAGTTTGTGTGATTGCCTCTCTCTCCTTCTCTCCATTGCTTGAATAGTCAAAATTGATCCTAATTTTTCATGTTATGGTCTGTGCTAAACCTAAAAATGAGTTTGTTTCTTTTGTCTATGTAACCTGCTTTATTTGCTTTTGATCAGTGCTCATCTAGGTTGAATGTTGTCTCCTTTCTACTCTTGTCATCTCCTCAACGGCCACTCACCTTCTGGTGCAAGTGGAGACGTGGCCAGATGGTTTATCCAACAATGGAGGGATTGTAACCTGCAAAATTTCTCTCTTGGTTCACCAACGTGATCACCCTGTATCCAGGTAGATGATGTTTTGTTCCACCCCCAGAATCTCTATTTTATGTTGGTGTTGATCATTTGTTCACTTGCAGATGCAAAAACAGCCTGAGCCAGAGTTCAGCCACCGATGTCGGAGATTGTGCAGTAGCTGCCCTATCGTGTAGAGATCAGACATGGGGCTGATGCTTTGTGGTGGTAGCTATTATCTGCGTAGCTATTTGTTCTAGGGGAAGATGTACGTTTCCCGCAAACATTTTCAGTCTAAGTAAAGGTACAGAACAACTTACAAGTATTGCAGCTTATTTGGTTTTCGGTATACATAAAAACCATGTACTTCCATTTGCAGTTCGCTAGGTGCGTCTATTTTTACTTTCTTTGTTTTTGTAGGAATATATTACCAAATACTCTTTAGTTTCTCATAATGAAGACTGGGGAGTTGCCCCTTTGTTCACAAAACGGCTAGGAAGGGTAATAGATAGCTGGGTTTCAGTACTCGGTGAAGCATGGCGGCTGACTTTCGTAATTTAACAGTAGCTAATTATGCTAAATATTCAGTATTTCAGTTTCTTTGTGGAATAGAATTAGCATTATTAGTGGAAGGTCTAGCCAGAATCTTGCTCTTCACTTTCTTGAAGGTTGGACCTTTCTGGTTTGAACCATAGAGCAATTTGGGATGTGTCTTTTCCTCTACAAAAGTTTGCTTGCAGCTATATGTCATCATTTAATTATTTTTTATGTTGCAAATTCTTCAGGTACTAAAAAATAATTATTTATGTTGATGCAAAAAAACATGATTTAGTTATCTTCTATACTGCAGATGTTACTGCCTTTTTTTTTGGATCTTCTTGAGCTGTAATTTAAGAACTACTCATTTAACTAATTATAAATCTATTTGAGGAGGCCATAGATTTCACTAAATAGGCATTGCCTATATGTTTTTTCCCTTCCAATGTAATGGGCCGCATGACACCGTCAGATGTACTAATGATCTCTGAGGTGAGTTCTGTATCCAATTCTAGGTACACTCTGTTTCTCCCTTTGCAAGTACAACACCATTTTAGTGGGGTCTGAAGAAGTCCATCGATGGTTTCAGCTCAAAACTTTGCTCTCTTTGGGTCGTGCGTGTTTCAATTTTTAGGTGGATCAGTATCACACTTGATGGAGTTCATATAAGTATGGTTATTACTGTTCAGTATAAAGATGGTTAACATTTCATTTGTCTGGTAGCTTGTGTTGAATATTTGATGTTCTTTCTTTTTACCACGAAACAGAAAAATATGAAGTATGTAATTATATGTTTCCTCTTCTTTCTTCCTCTCTTTACGACGTTATATATCTAGGTAATAAACATTTGAAAGCATGCTATCTTCCATTTAAATTTGTTTGAAAGTGGTGCTTCTGCAAGCAATACTGCATGAGTACCTATACCTATTAACTTTTAGCCAAAAGTAAAATACCATAAGGAGCTACGTGCTTTATGTTTATATTGTTCCTAATGTTAAAAGGGTGAACTATTATGTTCAAAGACACATACATTCTTTGTTAGAAGCTTCAGTAACTTTGATATCTCCTCCAGGATTTTGAATCCATGCTCTGTTTTGCATGTGTGCATATCAATTGGTGCTCTTCATTTGCTCGAGATGATTGTCTACTATCTTTGTTTAGAACAATCTAGGATTGGCCGTACATCTTTTCTGGTTTACTTATCCTATTCCAAAGTACCCTATTACAATATGTATGCAGCAGTTGAATGATTCCACTTCTGCAGTTTGTTGCTCTTCATTTGCTCGGGATGGCATCTCAGCTTGCCCATAATGTTTCCATGTTCTTATAGTAATCTTCAGCAGTTTATTTTGTGAACTAAGATCCCTGGAGTGCATACAACTTATGAGCTTGCATTTTTGTCTCGCCTCTAATACTCGACTTTCTTTGCAGCTGGTTTTGATCTCCCTAGGTGTGTTACCTCACCTGTTATGTTGTTGTGCGACTGTTGTTCAATATAATTGCCTCCTCGCCGCCCTTCACAAGTAGCCTTAACAAATATTTCTTAGTTAAATGCTTGCAGAAGATGTGTCACCCTTAATTAAGGGTATTTCTATTTGGAATAAATCCCAACACAACTATATTTTCATTCTTCATCTCTGCAGCCTTGCCCGCTGGGTCGCTGATTATGCTGACGTAGGTTTCCTATGTCGTTGGGTAACCGATGCTGCTGGAGTACAAGTGGCTGACATCCATCAATCAATCGACATAAGGTGCGTCATCTTGGCATTCACACACCCTATTTTGTTCTTTTGGTAGAACTGAAGCATTTGGCCAGTAGATGGATTTACAGTGCAAGGGTTAATTAGCTGGTTTGCTAAGCTATGTTTTGTTTATTCTCTGTCTCTGTACTCCAACTAATACCAAACCAGAGTTGGAACTACCTAAAATAATTCTGCAGGTGTTGTTTTATTGTACTTCATATATATGAAAAGATATATATATATGTGTTGTTTAGTTTCAATAGCGCTTGAGAAATTAGTAGGGGTGCATGCCAGCATTGATAGCCAGTTCAGTGTTGACCTTCAGACATATTTTATTAAGGTTTTCCTTGGACTGTTGGGTGCAGTGAGTTTGGAATTAAGTCTTGTCTTTCTGCAAGAATAATTTTGAGGCACACCCTAAATAAAAGGTGTAGACCATGTTTCGGGCTTTTCATAGAACATTCATTTTGCCCTAAATAAAAGGTGTAGACCATGTTTCGAGCTTTTCATAGAACATTCATTTTGCAATTTGGTTGGACACATTTAAATAGAAGTCAGTTTACTGATCTGTCGAGAATATGTTCCTGCTTCTGCTGTACATAGTAAACTTCTTTTTAACTTTAGGCCAACATACTAACTAAATGTTGGGATAAAGATGAAAATTATGTAGAACGTTTTTCAGATTATCATGTTTAGGTGATACATCTCTGAATTTGTAAACCAAGGTATGCTCTGTTTTGTAGCTGAAACTGCTACGTTGCTGTGTAATAAATTAATGCCTTGTTTCCTGGCAAATCTGAATTGTGGGCCATCCGTGTTATGTAAATAATTGCTAAACCGAATCTTCTTAATTCGAAATTCACCACCAAGCAAAACCAAGGATTGTAGTATTCAGAGTAGTAGATCTACCTCAGTACCACAACCCACTTTACACCTGACAATTAATTTTCAGAGGAGTCCTATAGCATATATATTCAGTTTCGGCAATTAAACTTGGTTCCATAAAACCTTCAGGCTACTCAGGTTCATAGTAATTTTATAGTAGCGACAAAGTCAACAGTGTGGCATCCGAATTAATAGGCCATGTAGTGTACTCATACTTGTAGCTCCAGGTTACCGATTCACATTATTCCTGAACTGTGTAGTTTGGAACAGCAAAGTAATACTTCACCTTCAGATGTATAACATGTATGACTGGTTTAGCCACATGAGTTAAGTAGCAGGTTATTTCTGTACTAACAATAGCATTTAGCTGAACCAATAGATTAAATCAGGTTTTGTTATCAAATTATTTTTACAAAAAGCTAATTCAAAACCTAAAACCCAAGTTAACCGAAATATTCTGTTGAACCATGTGAACTAAAATCTGTAAAACTAAAATAAAATTTGATTTAGCATCTATAGCTACAACTAACTTCAAATTAAATTAAAATGCACAAAAAGTTTAGTTTCCTGGACTGCATACAGCAAATCACAAATGTTCTTTATGTACAATGCAAGGCTGATACCTTTCACCCTTAGGTAATATGATCTCCCGTCCTTACCAGGTTTTAGCCATGAGCGTGGTTGAGATTCCATCCATGGTCATGATGAAGGTAGCTTTTAAAGCCATTGTATAGTAGTATATCCATGAAAAGGAAGAGCGAAGTTCTTCAAGCAAGCAGTACTACCTGTATAGTTACAACCATGTAGTAAGACATGTTGTAGTACTAATAGAGATTTACATAGTGTTTCAGCCATCGGATACCATCAATTTCTACAGATGCTTAATATAGTGTTTTATAAATTGTTTGCAAATAATCCTCTTTTTTCCTGATTATATATAAGCGTGGGCTACCATCTATGGTATTATCTAATTAAGCTCCTTAATGGGGATAAGTTATTTATAACTTCATATTTCTATTTCCTTTATCGTACCAAGGCACACCAGTTGTGATATCTTAGCTGGACTCTGAGTTGGAGCAATCATAATAGTACTATTATGAATATATATACTGCACAAACACATAGGTATTGTATATGAGGTTCCATTATACTCACTGATGTTCCATCTGCTTTCAGTTTCGTGAGATGATGTACGATTAAGAACACACTT
This sequence comes from Lolium rigidum, assembly GCF_022539505.1. Lineage (NCBI taxonomy): Eukaryota > Viridiplantae > Streptophyta > Magnoliopsida > Poales > Poaceae > Lolium > Lolium rigidum. The sequence goes on from NC_061509.1 coordinate 208,291,077, forward strand.
GTGCAGTAGTTGTGGTACTTAAAGCCATTCTATTATGGTGCTTCACCTTCCCTTTATATGTTCGTATCTATTTTTTATACACTGTCTTTGCAGTGAACTTTTTAATCACTTGCAGCTGTTTCTTGTGTCGTGCGATCTTTTCAGCTCAAGAGCTCTTACCAGACCAATATCTTTATGCGTTGGACATTGTCTACTGATAGTATGTGAAGATAGTGAGGATTGCTACCGGTGCATGGCCGCTTGTGCTGGTTAACGAATGAGCACGGATGGGACGCTGCTTTCAGTCAATAGAAAATCCATGTTGCCCGAGACCAAGCTCAAGGACGGGGATAGAGTTGATGTGAGGTTTTCTCTGCATATTAACCGGAGTAATTTATCAGGTTGGCTACTGCCTCCTGAGTTTGTACATAATGAGACCATACAGTAGTAATTTGTGATGCAAATATAAGTTTTCATGCAATAAAATTCAAGTTTGAATTAGATACTTATGCCTCCGCCTCCTCAGTGTGTACATAGTGCTATTGTCTGCAGGACAATGTTATTGGACATTCTCTAAATTTACATAGAATTTACATGTGAATTCCAGCAGTCTTGCTTTTTCCCCTTTGCGTCAGGGATGGAGTTGTTATAACCCTAAAGCCCATCTATAGCTCAAAATTGTGAACCAAACTTTTCGTCCTCTTGCTCGCAATAAGTACAAACAAAGATAAATTTTATAGTATAGATTTTGCTATTTGCGCGATAGCGCAACGGGTCATCTAGTAATTCAAACGACGGGCAGATAGCTAGAACCACCATTCAGTCACTGATCGTGGCAGTGGATGGCTCTTGCTTTCCGCACGTCTTGACCACCTCAGTCATGATGTAGTCAAACCGTCAAAGATCATCACGTTGGAGACGTCGCCCCTGAGAACCTTGAAGATCCTGAGGTACCAGATTTGATGTCATGAGCAATTATGTCGTTACCGTCCTTCAACTTCACCATCTAGGAGCAGCCGTTGTTCATCTTCGACCAGGGCGATTGTCTTTGGGACGGTGCCAAGGTCGATGTGGTCCTACTCCTACTCCAGGAAGAGGCGCTTGTCGCCGCCATGGACAACGCCACAACATCGATCTCGGGCTCTTCCGCTAACCGCCCTCCTCTTTGCCTAGAGTCGCACGTCCTCTCCTTGTCGTCATCGACGCCATACCGCCAAACCCTCCCAACATTTCGATTCTCGATGTTGCCACATGATGGCTCGTTGGGGATCGATGATTCCGTGTCGATCTTCCCTATGGTGTCGCCCCTTGATCTTAATGGCACACAAGTTGTCGGCGACTCACCATTGACACAAAGGTTGCACAAGTGGTCTCCGCGGGTAACCTCCCAATGCCCGAAAATTGTTTGAAGAAATACATCCCCATGTGCCGGCCCCGACTTCGGCCGATCTATGGTTATGAATGTGTCATGACGGACATGATCAATGATGGTAGCCAAGAACTGATCGAGATGGGTTTGGTATTATCAGTCACATTGCCCAAACTAATCGAAAAGGACACATTTCAAATCTAAAATATGTGGTCCAGTTAAAGTTGAACATAGCCAAGTAGACCTTTGATCCGGGGGTCACACTATCGTCGCCAAGGTGTCTTTCGATTAGATGTACATATGGAAAGGAGATCACGGCACTCGATCTCATCCTTATCGGTCGGCTCAGAAACGAATCATCCGATTAGACGCTGGCATGGCATGCATGTGACCGGCACAATCAATCAGCCACTGTTGCGCCCGCTGGGCCGTGAACTGTGAGCTATTTTGCGTAGATCTTGTCGTACAGGAGAGGAATCTTTTAGGGCTGGGGTTGCATTTCCGAGCAAAGCCCTTGTCCAGCTCACCGGGCGCCACACGCATGCAGTGGTTCTACCTGGCACCGGACAAGATTCGGAGCGAGAAAGAGACACGAAAGTTCGCACGATTTGTTATTTCCTTTCCCCAGCTCACTCCCTTATTATTGATTCGTGCAGAGAATATGTACATCGCTGAACAAAAAATGGACCCAAAGTCCCAAATGCCAGATTAAAATTTCCGACATTTCAAAGTTGGAACGCAACCTTTGTGCGCGCATTGGTTTTGGCTCTAGCACGTTGCAAATTTGCAACCCAGGAATTAACCAAAGATGAAATAGGCCAAACGAAATATGGAGAGGCCATCGAAGCTAGCTATACATGCGAATCGACTACACCACGTAGCTAGGGAGGCTGTCTAGCCTACTAGCTGAAGATATCCTCCGGGATGCTATGCAACGCCGGCGACCACCGCCCCTGGCGTCTCGCTCTCGCGGCAGCAGCCACCTCGGCCGCCGCCGCCGCCTGCTTCTTCGCGTGCTGCCGCTTGAGGGCAGTCACGAGCTGCTCCAGCGCGGGCGGCAGCGCGAAGGCTCCGCCGGCGGCGACGGCCGCGGCCACCTGCTTGAGCTGCTGCTTGCTCAGCACGACCTTGACGCGCATCGCGCCGCCGCCCGGGACGGCGGCGACCGGCGCCGGGTCTGCGATGGACGTGCCGGTGGACTGTTCGACGGCCGTGACCGTCTTGGCGTCCAGCTGCAGCCTCGGGCACCTCACCAGCTTCCTCGCGTCCCTCCTCGGCGCCTGCGCGGCGGCAGCCTCGAACTCCATGGATCGGATCTCTAGCTTCTCCCGCAGACGCTTCCTTCTTGCTCGCTTGCTCCTGCTTTCCTCGAGTACTCTCGCTGTACCGATGGGCAGCAGTAGAGAAAGAATGAATATATAACGTCTCTGCGCGTCTGGAGCTAGGGTTTTATATAGAGAGGTTTATGGGCGAGACAGCTCACGGCCACCTGTCCGTGTAAGGATCGGAAAGGGACGGCACAGGTGGAATCTTTTTCTTCAATGGATTAGTTTTGTGTTAATTTTAACAATAGCATGGGTACAGCACGTAGTAGGGCCCATGCATCACATGCTGCTAGTAGAATTTCTGAAGACTAGCGCTAGTGCTGTCCCTGCAGGTTTGATCTGGATTTTCATGGCCTTTTGCAAGAGGACTATTATTCGCTAGCTTTGCGTGACAAAAGAGAAACATATTTTGCCGCCAGTGAATAATGGACGTTAGTATATGCTGTGGCCTTTTGGTGACATGTGATCATGTGCCTCCGTGTGCGTCTGTACTTTCAGATGGGCGATGCAGAGGACGTATAGATATATATATGTGGCGGTATAGAGAAATGGAAAGGAATATATCCGCAGACACAGCGGAAGGGGCGCGTACGTACGTACGTGTACAATAAATGGTGTGCACGTCCGGAGGTACGTACGTACGTACACTGGAGTGGTTGAGACGAACTGTCACTACCTCGACCGGGACACGGGAGACGGGGCAGGACCAGCGGCAGGTTGTTCATTTTTTGGCAGCACGTCTCCACCGTCACATACGCCTACACACGGCGCGTGTACCCGGTACAGTTGAGTTAGGTACCTAAGTGTTCAGGCTTTGTAGTAAAATATTCTAAGTGCGAAGATGAGCGCCGCCGCGATGAGGAGTGGCGGCGGGAGGAAGATAACCGCCCCGGAGAAGAAGAGCGGCGCATGGCGGATCAAGAACATCTCCGTTTCGAAGAACGGCGCAGAGTCGATGAACGCATGCGACTCGATGAAGAACGTCACTAGGAAGCAACTTGAATCTCCGAGAAGATGGCACGTGAGCGTGCCATTGCTGAGAGGATCCGCAAAGAAGACGAGATGCGTGTAGATGGTGGGCGCATCACGCAGAGATGATTCCTGGCGCTCCATCCAACCCTACCTCTGCTCGATCTGTTGATGTAAGTCCAATCACTTCATCCCTACCATCCTATAATACCATAGCTGCAGATATTATAGCAGTAGCCCCTCAGATTCATCCTCAGAATTAGTCAGTGGTAGTCGCAGACAACTCTCAGTCTTGGGTTTCTTTGCCGGAGCCGGTGGGGTCCTCTGTACCTCCACCTGCTCCTTACTTCCCTAGTTCCTACTAGCAGAAGGATGGACAATGCTTCTAGAAATTCCTACTTCAGTATTTGTAGTAACTGTGGTAGCAACCATCATGTCTCTATCTGTCAAGAATGTGATCCCTGGGAATACAATGCCCCTTTCTTCGGCAGTGAAGAGTTTGGATCTGGCTTTTACTCAATTCCTGTCCCAAAGGAAGATAACTACCCTGTTGAGCAGCTCAACTATGCACATATCACTATGGAGAAGGGAGAGGTGAATTGCAGAAACATTGAGCATGAGTTTAATATCTAGGCCGAGTCTATGAAGATCAACTGGCGTTTTTTTGCCAAAGAAGTCTCCTCCACTGAGTTTAGAACCATATTTCCCTCTGCCAAAGCTATTGATGAATTGGCTCATTTTGGGAAATTGTTTGTGAGAACTGTACCTGGTGCTATCATTAGCCTAGAGAAATTGGCTGGAGATATTGAACCAATTTTTATGATGCATGGTTCAGGATAAAAGGGATCCCTATGAAGTTTAGGAACAAGTCAACAACTTTCTATGCAGCTAGCCTTGTTGGAAACCCACTTGGTATGGACAAGAGCTACCTCAACATTTTGCATATGTGAGAGTGAAGATTGGTAGTCAAGACCTGGCCCTTGTTCCCAATTTCAGGATTGGTGAGATTAAAAAGGGTTTCTATGAGTTCCAATACTCCAGGGAGTTGTTTGATCCATCCTCCAATGCTGGTAACAAGGTCAGTGTGCCTGCTGATACTCAAGGCAATGAGGGTGACCAAGGTACACCAAAAAGACAGAGAACTGGTCTGCAAGATTCTGATGGTGGATCATAATCTGCTCCTCCAAGGTACAACCATAGATAGAATTCTATGCATGTATCACCCTCTCCAAGAACCAAGGATAGTGGGAAATGGAAATTGTTTGAAATTGATTCCTCTGCTAACCCTTGTCAGTTGGGGAGTGACCTAGGTTCCTCTTCTGCTAATACTGACAAATGTTCTCCTACCCTGCCTGAGGTCCATAGAGAAGTGGTTGATGCAGTGGCCTCTTTGCCTGTGAAGGATGGAGGGAATTCTTCCAGTCAGAATGAAGATAATTCCTTCAGTAAATTCATCAATTCTCTGGCCAAGTCAAAGAGTGATAAATCTTTCATGATTCAGAAAGCATATAGTGGGATTCTTGACCCAATTGCTGAAAATGTGAATGAAGGAGTTGGGCCTTCTGATGAAATGGTGGATTATGACAACAGTCATGAAAGTTCTCAAACCTCTGATGTTCCTTATCTAACACAGGGTCAGGGTGTCCTTTCCCTTGTTGCCCCTTCCCTCGGACATGAAAGAACTGCAGTGGTTATTCCTGTTGATTGTTCACAACCATAGCCTGATACTCAAGAAGAACCTCTCTCTCAGGTTGACAATCCTCCTACTGACAATGAATCTCCAGGTGATGGCAATCCTCTAATTGCTGGTGGTGGAGTACAACAGCATGCTCCCAATATGAGTTCTAGGATCGAGTCCCTTGGAGTGCACAATACAAGAATTGACACCAGAGCCAAGGAGAATACTGAAGCTAGAAATATTCCAGGTACTAATTTAAATACTCATAACTCATTTGCCTTACTTGATGATGATGATGATGATGATATTATGAATAGAGCCTTGGAGATGGGTGTTAGACCTGACTCTTTTTCTCTTGAGAAAATTAATTACCTGAAAGATCTTGAAACTGCTAGACATGCTATTGTTGAGGTACAGGACAATCATATTCCTACAGATGTTACTAATACCAGCCATGTACTTTTGCTTGGTTTTGGCTCTGATCAGAGTGGTACTAAGATGGAAGATGATGATGGCTTCACTCCTGTTATGTCTAGAAGGAAGAAGAGAGATAAGAAATCTGCCTGTAAGATTGGGAGAGGTGGATCACAATCAAAATCAGGTGATGCCACTGTGGGAGCACAATCAAAATCATGTGCTGCCCGGGAGAAGGCTATCAGTGACCACGTTTGAGTGGCATTGTTGATGGAACCAGGGGAAGGAAAAAATCCTAAGTATTTATGATAGGTGCAACCTTGAATTGCAGAGGGGTGGGTAAAAAATGCATGAGTGGTTTCCTGTCAGATTTTTTGAAAGATCAACAGTTGGACTTCATTGTGCTCCAAGAAACCATTAAGAAAGATTATTGTCCTGCCTTTTTTAGGAGGATTGGCCCCAGAGGTGAGTTTTATTGGAAGTGGATCAACTCTGTTGGTAGAAGTGGGGGTATCCTAGGTGGTTTTACGCTATCCAGGTTTACCATTTGTGACACTTGGGTTGGCAAATTCTATATCAAAGTGACTTTGATTGACTTGGAAATGATGGTAAAATGGTGTCTGGTCAGTGTCTATGGAGCAGCACAAATTTATGATAAAGAGGAATTCCTTGTGGAATTAGGAAATGTTTGAAGCAACCAATCCCTACCAATATTGATTGGGGGAGATTTCACATTGTTAAGATTTTTCTATGAAAAGAATAAACCTATGTGTCACAATAAATGGACATATATTTTCAATTCTATCATTAATACTTATGCTCTCAGGGAGATACACATGTCTGGTGGTCAGTACACTTGGTCCAATAATCATGCTGGCCCCACTTTGGAAAAACTAGGTAGATTTTTGATGCGTAGTTCTTGGGAAGATATTTTTTCCTTTGACTACTTTTCACAACCTTGTGAGAGATGTATCAGATCACAACACTCTGATTCTTAATACAATGGAAGCCAGAACAAAAATAAATAGAAATTTCATATTCGAAAAAGATGGATAAAAGAAGATGATTTCCTTGACAGGGTCAGAAGAAGTTGGACACAAAATGTGGTGGCCAGTAATAGCTTGGACAGATTACAGAGGAAATTGAAGAATGTCAAGAAATGCTTGAAGGGGTGCGGAGCAAATTTGAGAGGTAATGATATTAAAAAAAACAGAAATATATCTCTCTGGAGCTGAAAGAGTTAGAGGAAATAGAGGAAAATGGTAATTTATCTCCAGATCAAAGAAAAAAAAATTCTGATACAGCGGGAGATGTTAAAAATTCTTTATAATGAGGAATGCTTTTGGCGTCAGAGATCAAGAGAAAACTGGTTACTACATGGGGACAGTAATTCTGCTTTCTTTCACAGAGTTTCCAATGGCTGCAAAAGGAAAATAACAATTTTTTTCCTTGAAAAAAGGAGATACTATTATCCAGGGTGATGATGCTCTACTGGATCATGCTACTTCTGAAAGGATCGTATGCCGCACCTAGAGGGGGGGGGGGTGAATAGGTACTAACCAATTTTTAGTTCTTTTTCAATTTAGGCTTGACACAAAGGTAAATTCTCTAGAGATGCAACTAAGTGAATTTACCTATATGATAAGATAAGCAACTAAGCAAGATATAGCTACGCAATATAAGAGATAGAATAGGATAGAGGTAACCGAGAGTGGAGCACGCGATGACACGGAGATGATTCCTGTAGTTCCCTTCCTTTGCAAGAAGGTACGTCTACGTTTGGAGGAGTGTGGTTGCTACGAAAGCCAAACCAACAGCCACGAAGGCTTCACTCAGATCTCCGGTGAGCAACGCCACAAAGGCCTAGCCCACTTCCACTAAGGGATTTCCTCGAGGCGGAAACCGGGCCTTTACAAGGTTCTTGGGGCACACATCCACAACTGAATTGGAGGCTGATACGTCTCCGACGTATCGATAATTTCTTATGTTCTATGCCATATTATTGATGATACCTACATGTTTTATGCACACTTTATGTCATATTCGTGCATTTTACGGAACTAACCTATTAACAAGATGCCGAAGTGCCGGTTCTCGTTTTACTGCTGTTTTTGGTTTCGAAATCCTAGTAACGAAATATTCTCGGAATTGGACGAAACAAAGACCCGGGGGCCTATTTTGCCACGAACCATCCGGAAGACCGAAGAGCATACGAAGTGGGGCCACGAGGTGGCCAAACCACAAGGCGGCGCGGCCAAGGGGGCCCGTGCCGCCCGTGGTGTGGGCCCCTCGTCAGCCCCCGACTCGCCCTTCCGCCTACTTAAAGCCTCCGTCGCGAAACCCCCGAGGCGAAAAAACCACGATACGGAAAACCTTCCGGAGCCGCCGCCATCGCGAAGCCAAGATCCGGGGGACAGGAGTCTGCGTTCCGGCACCTGCCGGAGCGGGGAAGTGCCCCGGAAGGCTTCTCCATCGACACCGCTGCCATCTCCACCGCCATCTTCATCACCGATGCTGCTCCCATGAGGAGGGAGTAGTTCTCCATCGAGGCTCGGGGCTGTACCGGTAGCTATGTGGTTCATCTCTCTCCTATGTACTTCAATACAATAATCTCATGAGCTGCCTTACATGATTGAGATTCATATGATGATGCTTGTAATCTAGATGTCACTATGCTAGTCGAGTGAGTTTTACTTATGTGATCTCCGGAGACTCCTTGTCCCACGTGTGTAAAGGTGACAGTGTGTGCACCGTGTGGGTCTCTTAGGCTATATTTCACAGAATACTTACTCACTGTTATGAATGGCGTAGTGAAGTGCTTATTTATATCTCTTTATGATTGCAATGTGTTTTGTATCACAATTTATCTATGTGCTACTCTAGTGATGTGTTATTAAAGTAGTTTTATTCCTCCTGACGGTGTAATGGTGACAGTGTGTGCATCCGTGTTAGTACTTGGCGTATGTTATGATCATGATCTCTTGTAGATTGTGAAGTTAACTATTGCTATGATAGTATTGATATGATCTATTCCTCCTACGTGGCGTGAAGGTGACGAGTGTGCATGCTATGTTAGTACTTGGTTTAGTCGTGTTGATCTTTCTTGCACTCTAAGGTTATTTAAATATGAACATTGAATTGTGGAGCTTGTTAACTCCGGCATTGAGGGTTCGTGTAATCCTACGCAATGTGTTCATCATCCAACAAGAGTGTAGAGTATGCATCTATCTATTATGTTATGTGATCAATGTTGAGAGTGTCCACTAGTGAAAGTCTAATCCCTAGGCCTTGTTCCTAAATATCTGCTATCGTTGCTTGTTTACTTGTTTTCTTGCGTTACTACTGCTGCGTTACTACTGCTTGTTTCTTGTCCTGGGCAAAGCACTTTTCGAGTGCTTGTTGCTACTACTTATTCATACCACATCGTATTTCACTATCTCTTCGCCGAACTAGTGCACCTATTAGGTGTGTTGGGGACACAAGAGACTTCTTGCTTTGTGGTTGCGGGGTTGCATGAGAGGGATATCTTTGACCTCTTCCTCCACGAGATCGATAAACCTTGGGTGATCCACTTAAGGGAAACTTGCTGCTTGTTCTACAAACCTGCTGCTCTTGGAGGCCCAACACTGTCTACAAGAATAGAAGCTCCCGTAGACATCGGGCACTTTTCACGGCGCCGTTGCCGGGAGGAAAGGTAAAAGGCACTCATACTCCGGTCTCAGGTAAAGTACTATTCTGGCGCCGTTGTGTGTGTGCTCGTAGCTATTTCCTTTAGATCCTGCAATTGCATCTTTTTGTTTCTTGTTTACACTAGTTTGGCATAATGGACAACAATGAGCTTCTTATTCTATTTCCTAATTTAAGACATGGATGGTTTGATGCGAAAATTAAAAAAGCTATGAAATCTTATTTGCATGCTGGTAGTAATATTATTATGAACGCTTTGAACACCATTGTTGATAATAATATAGAAAGTTCTAAGCTTGGGGAAGCTGGTTTTCATGATCTTTTTAGTCCCCCAAGCCTTGAGGAGAAAATTTTCTTTGATGATACTTTGCCTCCTATTTATGATGATTATAATAGTGGTCTTTTGGTACAACCTACTATGGAGAGTAAATTTTGTTGTGATTATACTATGCCTCCTACACTCAATGAGAATAATAATGATAGCTACTTTGTTGAATTTGCTCCCACTACAACCAATAAAATTGACTATGCTTATGTGGAGAGTAATAATTTTATGCATGAGACTCATGATAAGAATGCTTTATGTGATAGTTATATTGTTGAGTTTGCTCATGTTGCTACTGAAAGTTATTATGAGAGAGGAAAATATGGTTGTAGAAATTTTCATGTTACTAAAACACCTCTCTATATGCTGAAATTTTTGAAGCTACACTTGTTTTATCTTCCTATGCTTGTTACTTTGCTCTTCATGAACTTGTTTATTTACAAGATTCCTATGCATAGGAAGCATGTTAGGCTTAAATGTGTTTTGAATTTGCCTCTTGATGCTCTCTTCTGCTTCAAATACTATTTCTTGCGAGTGCATCATTAAAACTGCTGAGCCCATCTTAACGGCTATAAAGAAAGAACTTCTTGGGAGATAACCCATGTGTTATTTTGCTACAGTACTTTGTTTTATATTTGTGTCTTGGAAGTTGTTTACTACTGTAGCAACCTCTTCTTATCTTAGTTTTGAGTTTTGTTGTGCCAAGTAAAGTCTTTGATAGTAAAGTAAGGACTAGATTTGGATTACTGCGCAGTTCCAGATTTCTTTGCTGTCACGAATCTGGGTCTACCTCCCTGTAGGTAGCTCAGAAAATTAAGCCAATTTACGTGCATGATCCTCAGATATGTACGCAACTTTCATTCAATTTGAGCATTTTGATTTGAGCAAGTCTGGTGGCCTAATAAAATCCATCTTTACGGACTGTTCTGTTTTGACAGATTATGTCTTTTATTTCGCATTGCCTCTTTTGCTATGTTGGATGAATTTCTTTGATCCATTAATGTCTAGTAGCTTTATGCAATGTCCAGAAGTGTTAAGAATGATTGTGTCACCTCTGAACATGTGAATTATTATTATGCACTAACCCTCTAATGAGTTGTTTCGAGTTTGGTGTGGAGGAAGTTTTCAAGGATCAAGAGAGGAGTATGATGCAATATGATCAAGGAGAGTGAAAGCTCTAAGCTTGGGGATGCCCCGGTGGTTCACCCCTGCATATTTTAAGAAGACTCAAGCGTCTAAGCTTGGGGATGCCCAAGGCATCCCCTTCTTCATCGACAACATTATCGGGTTCCTCCCCTGAAACTATATTTTTATTCCGTCACATCTTATGCACTTTGCTTGGAGCGTCAGTTTTTTTTTTTTTTTTGTTTTGTTTGAATAAAATGGATCCTAGCATTCAATTTATGGGAGAGAGACACGCTCCGCTGTAGCATATGGACAAATATGTCCTTAGGCTCTACTCATAGTATTCATGGCGAAGTTTCTTCTTCTTTAAATTGTTATATGGTTGGAATTGGAAAATGCTACATGTAGTAAATTGCTATAATGTCTTGGATAATTTGATACTTGGCAATTGTTGTGCTCATGTTTAAGCTCTTGCATCATATACTTTGCACCCATTAATGAAGAAACACTTAGAGCTTGCTAATTTGGTTTGCATATTTGGTTTCTCTAGAGTCTAGATAACATCTAGTATTGAGTTTTGAACAACAAGGAAGACGGTATGGAGTCTTATAATGTTTACAATATGTCTTTTATGTGAGTTTTGTTGTACCGTTCATCCTTGTGTTTGTTTCAAATAACCTTGCTAGCCTAAACCTTGTATCGAGAGGGAATACTTCTCATGCATCCAAAATACTTGAGCCAACCACTATGCCATTTGTGTCCACCATACCTACCTACTACATGGTATTTATCCGCCATTCCAAAGTAAATTGCTTGAGTGCTACCTTTAAAATTCCATCATTCACCTTTGCAATATATAGCTCATGGGACAAATAGCTTAAAAACTATTGTGGTATTGAATATGTACTTATGCACTTTATCTCTTATTAAGTTGCTTGTTGTGCGATAACCATGTTTCTGGGGACGCCATTGTGGTGACCCGGCATACCACTGCATGGTGTAGTATGCAAGTCTGATATAACACCAATGAAACACCGTTCCACTAGTATTATATCGCTCAGAGTGGTACAACAGAAACATATGCGGGTCCAAGGCATGTCTATAGAATTACAACATTGACTCCATTACATAAGATCAGCACAGCCTCCTACTTTACAATGAGGTAAAACTGCAGATAACTCCAGAAGAACGACTCGTAGTCTAATCTTATCACGGACTCTCTATTGTAGAGTATTTAACTAACTACAGAGGCTATGAATAGATTCTAGCTAAGTAGGAGCTACGTTCACGGAGCTAGTCCCCTTCTACTACTAATCTAGGCTTTCTCCTTGTTGGAGGTGGTATCTGACTCCTCTGACATGGTCCTGTCTCGTGAAGTAGTTGTTGACTCCTCGGCCTTCGAGTTGCACTGTAGATTCTTCTTCGATGCCTCCATATCTAAGCAGGGGATTTAAGAGTGGGATGAGTACGAGCGTACTCAACAAGTTCATTATAGGAAAGAGGTGTTTAATGCACTAGCTACGGCATTAGACCAGAAAGTCTAATACCAATGCAGGTTTTCATAATCATTTCTTCAAGAGGTTGCTTTTATTCGGAAGAACTATGTCCGTCGGCCTTCACCGGTTTACTAGAACTTCATGGAGCTCCTTTCCGGCAGCGTTCGCGGTTCCATATCCGGAACGAGGAGTGACAGGTCACGGTTCTTTACGCTCTGCAGAGGTGTGTTGCTTTACCCATAAGAGATCTTAACCTTGGTGCCAACCAAGCTGCAGGCTTGTCCACACTTCCTATGGTGTGAGGCCCGGTATAAGGTCTAGCCAATCATGTTCCTCCGCTACCTCGAACACCCACCCTTTTGTAAGATTGTCCTCCCCTATATCCATGATGAGACCGTTCCGGGCATTCATATGCCTTCCCCTATCATCATGGATAGACCGTTCCGGACACCTTACAATCCCTCATAGACCGCAATACCGTGGGGACTTAAGGCTTCCCCAGCCTACCGCTTGTTCTTCGAACGACAAGTGTCTACGGACTGTGCCGTGGGGACTTAAGGCTTCCCCAGCCTACCGCTTGCCGCCGACAGATACAAGTGTCTACGGTAAAGTGCATCCGTTGATGAACGAGAGGTGGAAACACTTTTGACTACTCCGTCCCACTCCGGATCTTATGGTTAACACGAGTATTACGGCACAAGAATCACTGGGCGACATTTGTTGTTTAATCCTAGATGGATATAAACCCGTGCAATGGAACCTCCACCATATCAACACAATCCATGGTTCCATTGCCCACCACTTAGTCATATTCATAGTTATGAAAGTAGTGGTTTTGATTTTTGTGCAATAGTGATAACCATAATACTTTGCAAGTAATTTGATAGAAATACTCAAATGACATGAGCAAGTGATGAACTTGCCTTTCTTGATTGCAAGATTATGCAGACAAGGTCTTCGATACGCACTAACTCCAAATTCTGAAATAGCATCATCGTCCGGTAAGGACGATGTTTAAAAGATTGGCAAGGATGCAATAATGCATAAGTATGAGATGCAATCGCTCTAAGCGTGACCTAACCCCGATGATTTAGGATTAGTGAGTGGTAATGATTAGTTCGGGGTGTGTTGCACTTTTAGAGTGATTCACATACAAGGTTCTTATTCAGGTGGGATTACTTGGTATCATGAACAGGTAGGTAATAAAACATAGTAATCAATTGAGCACACAAAGACTGATAATTGGCCTAATGTTAACCAGTAAATAACAGTGGCCAGTTTTAGTACTATATGGCATGGTTAATGATTACTTATTATATAATTCAAAAGAATAACTTTTGAAGAACATGTTCTTTAATAAAGAACAAGTATGATAATTAAGTGGGTGGTTTTCTATGGTTGACTATGGCTGCATGTAGTTGCTTGGTATAGGTATTAGATGGATCACAACCTAGTTGGATTAATCAACACTTAGGGCTTGTAAGGTTGAGTTAAGCCTAGCATTCTAAGAAATTATTCATACAAGGTTGCTATCATGATTGGTTCATCTTGTTGGTGATAGCTAGCTAGGGTTTATAAGTCCTTATAAGCAGGGTTGATGATGATTCTTTATTTTCTTCAAAAGAATAACTTTTGAAGAACATACTTCTTAAATAACAAGAAGTATTACAATTAAGGTTGAGGTTGTCTAGGATTTACTTGTTGGTTATATTAAGTAAGGTATAATTGGCTCCTTAAATAGGATGGTTGATTAGTATCCATCATTAGTAAGGTTTAGTGGAATTGAGAATGTAATACATAATAGTAGATGTAGTTGCTATTAGAGTTCATCACAATGGTGTGATGCTAGTTATGGATAACTAAGGATGTGGTCTTTGGAATAAGAACTAGGGTTTTATACTTGGTTGACCCTACTTGATTAGTTAGGTCTGATGAGGATGAGCACATGGGATACCCATATATTAGTGATAGGTTTCTACATTTTATGTGACCAAGGCTAGTGTTTAGTTGCTACTATGGTGCTATGTATGAACATAGAACACTATGGTCACATGAGAGGATCTAGGGTTTTGGTTTTAGAAGTAAATTGGGTTTCAAATGAATTATTGGACTTAGGCTTTCTAATTGGATTAGGGTTTTTATGATTTCACATGAAATGATGAGTTCCTGTATTTCTACCATATGGAACTATGTTTTTCTAGTTACCCTATAATTCTAGGATTAATAACTTCAATAAGGAAATTGAAGTTATTAATAATTTAGAAATAAAATAATGTTGGGTTTGGCATTTTATTATTTTTAATGAATTAATAATTAAGGTAATTATTAATTAGGGTTTAAACCTCACTAATAATGATTTAATCAAATAATAAGTAAATAAAATAAGTTTAATGTTTTCTTTATTTATTTCTTGGTTTTTATTTAATTTTGGAAATCTTTACTAATTATTGAATTTTAATTGAATTTAGAATTAAAATTAAAGGCTTAATTAACAGGTATAAAAATAATTAAATTTTTATTACAAATAAAATTTCATATTATATTTTTATTTGATAGAGTTTCCTTTTCTAAGAATTTGAATATCTTACTTTTATTTTTCTGAGTTAATATGAATTTTATGAATTCATTTGAAGTTGCAGCAATTTGTGAATTTTGAATTAAAACAGGAAACTACTAAAGTTACCCAATACTCTACCCACACGGTCACTGACTGGTGGGGCGGTCAAAATCGACGACGTGGCAGAGCTCCTGGTGACCGGCGGCAGATGGCGATAATCGCCGGCGGTACAAGGTTCCCGCAGGCGCGTGCGTAAGCTGGCTGGACTCGGGCGACGCACCGAGCCTTAAAGTAGCGGCGCCCCCTCGAAACGGTCACCGGAGAGACTCCGGCGAGCTCCTACTACGGCGGCGCACGGCGGTGAACGACGCGGGGTATGCTACGGTGCATGCTGGAACCAAATAAAGGGCTCGGGAGAAGCGCAAGCTCACGGTGATGCTTAGGGAAGGCTCGACGGCGCCGATTGTCGACGGTGGTGGCGCCATTGCTCAAATTTACGTGAGATACCGTCGGAAGGGAACGTCGGCTCTATGGTTACTCGGGAGCTTCTGGAGCGATTCCCCCGCACGGTGGGCTTGTCGAGCACGGCGGTTCCAACGGTGGTCACGGCGAGACCAGGGAAGGTCTATGTCGACGGTGATGGCCGAGGTCTGAGCGTGCTAGGGTTTGCGAAATTGGGGAAAAGGAAGAACAAGAGCGAGGAGGGCTTCGGCCGTGTATTTATAGGGTCAAGGACGATCGTCGGCGGTCGCGCTGTCCACAATGTCGGCCGGGACGTGGCTCAATCGTCGTCGTGTCGAGCTCCCGTGCGCGCGAGGAGAGGAGACGAAGACGACGACGTTCTCTCCGTTCTTATCCGGGCGAAGAGGTACGTGGGCTGTGCTGGCTTCGGCTGTTGGACTGGGCCTGGGCTGCTTCTGGGCTCCCCTAGCTGGGCTGCTGCGACAGGTAAGGTCCAGGTAAGGTTTCTTTCTTTTTCTTTTCAGTTATTCATTTACTGTTTTGTATTTCCTATTTTGTATTCTGTTTTTAATTTAATTTCCATTCTTTTCTATTTTGCAGGTATTTCAATGAGGTTAATTCCATGAAGAATTAATGCAATGGTTATTACACCATTTTCTTATTGGAAGAATGCATTTTATATTTGATTCTATTTCATACATATGGGCTTATTCAACACATCAATTAAGCATGATTATAGGTGTTCTTTAAGTTCCCTTTTTATTCAGATTGCAACTCTCTTTTTACTTATAAAGAGTTGATAATTCCTACTCTAGGTGTTTTAGAATTTATCATTAGGGTTTGAGCTCTTCATTGAGAATTTAGTTCCCTGCATATGATTTTATGTGATCCTCTATTTATTAAGATCTTGAAGTTTTGATTATCACTCTATGTCAAGGTTATCACTAATATGGTATTTTACTAGTACCTCGAAGTACTTAGAGTAATTCTACTCTCATCATGGTTTGATCTTGATTAATGGGTTAAGTGGTTGCTCACCATACATATGGTTTCAATTATAAAGTGTAGCACAAGATTTTGCTTATGTTCGGGAATTGAAGCATAAGATTTATTTGATGTGTAAATCTATGGTTCCAATGTTATTTACCTAATGACACATGGTTTGAATCTTAATTGTGGTTTAGGTTTTATTTGTGATCACCCAAGTGTTACTCAAACTAGGGTTGAAATTTAATTCTGGGGTGGAAAAATGAGATGTCACCATATTGCATGTGCTAGGGTTTAATCTTCCCCAACCATGATAATGTGGTAGCTTACTTAACATTTTATGTTCTCCTCTAGTTACTAAGATTTTGAGAATTAATTTTATCTTCTACCAATTAGCTTCTCTTAGTATCCTTAATGAATAATTAAAGTAACTAAAGTAGTTATAGTTCTTTTTATAGTTAACTTTGGTCATATGGATATATGGTTTCTCACCATATGAAGTATAGTGTTTAACTCTAAGGTTCCCTTAGGTTCATTAATTGATGAATGAATGAGAAAATAGATGTGGTAAGATTCTACTTATTATCACCAATTGATTTACAATTATAGGTTGGAATATAAACCTAGGATTGCTTATTAGTTACCTCCCTATAAGTTCATGTGGTGAATGATATCTACTTATCTTATTAAGGTTTAAATTATCCTCACATACCTCAAGAGCATGATCATGTATTAAGCATGATCAACTTGTTCTTAATATCTTTACCTCAAGTTCTTAGGGTTTATGATCATCACTCAATTCATAATGATCAAGGTTTGGCTTCCTAAATTATTTCTAATGGAATGGGTTCTCACTTCCATGATCAAGCATTGTCTTGATCAATTAGGGTATAATAGTTCTAATTTACCTTCTTGAATGGAACTACTATGGTTGCCTCTAAAGTTTATATCCCAGGAGAATGTCTGAGATATTATGTTAAGGTTCTACTAAATCAATGATGATATAATCATCAAGTGTATGGATAGTTATCTCCCTCATATTCAATTGTTTCCTTAACTACTTAAGTGTAACACCATAGCTTGGGGCTTACTTATAAAGGAATGGTTTATCCTAGAGTTTATGGTGTACTCACCATATCTCAATAGGTATCTAGTCTAAACTCCACTTGGCTATCTTGGTTGAATTAATCTCCTCCTTACTTTATCAATTCATGGATATGTTATTATTCCATGTGATACTAGGTTATCTCACCACTCCAAGGGAAATGGTTTGCAAGCTATTACTTTAGCTCAAGGTTGTTATTGCATCTCTAAGTAGATCCCTCACCTCTCTAGGTTTGATGCTTAATAATTTGGAATAGAGAAGAGTTATATATTTCTGGAGTTGATCTCCTTGTCTTGTTTCCAAAAGTGAAGTCAATTGAATACCATGAGGTTCATGGTAGGATCAAGGATTAGTCTTAGGACATGGAAAAGATAAGTGAAGAATAGTTTCTCCAATTATTGTTACTTGATTTCCAATTAAATGGATGTTCATATGTTATGGCAAGGAATTCCATATTATGATCTTTTATAAGATCAAGCAATTGATCATTGAGTAAAGTGTTGTTGTGTTGATTATTAGTTCCATTTGATCTAACCCCTTAGATCAAATCATCTCTACCCAAAACAAAGTTTTAGCAAAGTCACATTGAGGTTTATAGCGCTTGACTTGATGAGCTACTTCAATTCCACCAAGGTCAAGTGAAACTTCAATTGCTGTGACTGTTTTACTTTAAAGCGCGAAAATTCCCAGATTTTCTATGCATGAATGCAATGCACACATCTGTTTCCTCTATTTTTGTAACCCCATTACCTGGGATATTACAGTCTCTACCCCTTAAACTAAACTTCGTCCTCGAAGTTTGGTCTCTCTCACGTTTTCGGAATGTGGATCTGTCTTGTGCAGACTACGACTTTTCTCGAACTCCGTAGTGATCTCCCTGGATATAATTGAATATATCCACTTGTCCAGATTCTTCCTGGAATCCATTAGTATCTGTCTCTGAACCATGGTTCTTACTTTGATTCATTGATTCCTTCCAACTCTATAAGTTTGTTTCCTTTCTCATTGAAGATTCAATGATTGGGACTTCTTCTTGTCCTGACAAGTCTTAATTGAGGACTAATTGGGTAACAATCTCCTATTTGATAAAATAGGTCTTTGTTTTCCCTTACTACCAAAATTGCGGTAATGGTGCTTAATAAGGTATTAACTATGGAATTGATCGTGATGGTTTATTTTTCTAATAATGGATTAGACTCATTTAGTCCATCCAATCATGGTTTATAATTGATACCTATGACTCTTTAGATTCATTCAGGTTCCATGAAAGGAATCTTTCATGTTGTCTCTGATTCTGGTATGGTCAAATCCCTTCAGTCTTTGACTTCCTTAAGCTATATTTGGTCTCTGAAATTTCCTTCGTCCAACTTCTTTATCTTTGACTTACTTGAGCTTAAGTACTTCTGAGTAAATATTACTCACTTGCTCAAGTTATAATCCACTTCTTACATCCTCGAGGTATGAACCTCGGCTTCTGGTCTGACTTCCTTCTGAAAGTATTGTTCATCAATCTTATGAAAATAAGATCGAACTTCCTCTCAGTTCAGACCTTCTTCTTTTATTATGCTCAAAGTATTGAGTTATTGTACATCCAACTCAATGTTTACTCTACCCCTTAGAGTTTTCTTATGGTCTTCAACTCCATTTCTTCCAACTATTGGACTTATGATTAGAATATTGATCTAGGTCTTGTTTATAATTTATATTCCTCTAAGGTTTTGCGAAGAAACTTTGTGGTGTATCCACTCAATTGTGGACATCCACTGTGAATCCTTTGACTAAATGTTTATAGATCTAGCTATTTGGCTGACAAGATTTTTATTTGTTCACAAACTTTTGTTACAACTAATTAAATCGTGGACTATTTGTAATACCAACTGATACCAGCTATGGTTATTATACCAACTGTGGCTATTTGATATCTAAAAAAATGGATTCTATTATAGGTTCTGATCAACAGGACGAGACATCTTCTACTTTATCTCGCAGTATTGATACTATACCAATTGTGGTCTTCTGATATCGACTATGGTCTTCTTATGTCTGCTGTGATTTCATAAATCATCTTCCTTCATTCAGGGTTTATTTTGCAAGAAAACCACTAGCTGACACTATGAATATAGTATTCTAAGTGATTTCCCATGCATTCCCTCTTCCATAATGACTATGGTTCTACTTCTACTGCTCCACAGTCATCATATTTCTCACCTTCATGCTTCCTATGTACTGAAGTACTCCTCTGTTGAGGTAAAGCATGAGTCTTGATGTGCACTTCCTTCAGAGTATTGTGGTTGCTTCCCACAACTTTGCTTCCTCATTCTGATGAACCTTCATCTTGTCTTTACATTCTTCAGAATTCGTCACTTCCTCACACGAATACTATTACCCTCTAGATCTATAGCATCAAGTAAGAACTTGATATTGCAACATGCACTTGCATATCAAATTCAAACTTCATGTAAGGATCTAGTCAATCAAGGAAAATCCAATAAAATCCAAGAAGATTCAGCTTTGTGCTTATAATACACATCATCATAAGCCTGAATATAGTAGTTGAGTAAGACATCTCTAAACATCAGGCTGAGATGTGTAGTATATAACACCACATAATATAGGTTTGTATCGTGATACTTAGCACGAATATTTGGCATTCTACTATTTGTCTTGACATTTACCTGAATTGCACAATTGCAATGAGATAAACTTGAAACAAAGTGGTCTAGGATAGTTGTGGTTAACCTAATTTTCTTTGGAAGTACTACTTATCTTCCATTTTGGTGAGGTCTACTTCACATGATATGTCTAGGTTCTAACACTGCTACTCTAAACATATAGCTATTGGAATATAGCTCCTATACTTCCAAGTGTTTCTACTATAAACCCATGATCATGATGTGCTTGGCACACTTCCCATGGTTTTGGAACACTACTCCTGCACTATTGTTGAACACCTGGCTTCTTATTGTACTTCTCCTAAGTATTTATGATGTTCTAGTCCATCACATAACGATTCTCAGGTGAACTATATGTGATTACTTTCTCTACCATATAAGTGGACATATTTCCTTCCTATCACTCTTCCTTATTTCCCATGATTGACTCATCATGGGCTATTCTACTCATTTCACTTGTTTGTATCATTTACTATCAGTTGTTTCACAAATTTAGATAAATTTTACTTACCCTATTACTTGTCTGGGTCTACATCTTCTATTAGGATATCTTAATTATCTTCATCACTTGATATTACTTCTAGTGCAGGTCTGAGTAATTCTTATTGAACTATAACATGTGTTGGTACACATCTTCCAATAGGATATCTTCCTTATGGTTGTATCCTTTCTTTGGACTACCATGTATTGTATACCAACTGTGATCTACTCATCTATTGTTTTAAGGACATAATGGTATGCTACATACTTGGGATTAACTAACTAACTTTGCTTAGAAAAGATAGATTAATAAGGTTGACTCAAGTGTGTCAGGATTATTCTCAAGTGAATATCCATCTCAAGTCATAAGGATATTTGGTTTAACTAGGACAACTTCCTATAGACACTACCAATCCTATAGGTCTCCTTTAAAGGGTTTTAATCCTAGGGTCAAAGCATTTGCTCTGATACCAACTGTGGTGACCCGGCATACCATCGCATGGTGTAGTATGCAAGTCTGATATAACACCAATGAAACACCGTTCCACTAGTATTATATCGCTCGAGTGGTACAACGAAACATATGCGGGTCCAAGGCATGTCTATAGAATTACAACATTGACTCCATTACATAAGATCAGCACAGCCTCCTACTTTACAATGAGATAAAACTGCAGATAACTCCAGAAGAACGACTCGTAGTCTAATCTTATCACGGACTTTCTATTGTAGAGTATTTAACTAACTACAGAGGCTATGAATAGATTCTAGCTAAGTAGGAGCTACGTTCACGGAGCTAGTCCCCTTCTACTACTAATCTAGGCTTTCTCCTTGTTGGAGGTGGTATCTACTCCTCCGACATGGTCTCGTCTCGTGAAGTAGTTGTTGACTCCTCGGCCTTCGAGTTGCACTCGTATATTCTTCTTCGATGCCTCCATATCTAAGCGGGGATTTAAGAGTGGGATGAGTACGAGCGTACTCAACAAGTTCATTATAGGAAAGAGGTGTTTAATGCACTAGCTACGGCATTAGACCAGAAAGTCTAATACCAATGCAGGTTTTCATAATCATTTCTTCAAGAGGTTGCTTTTATTCGGAAGAACTATGTCCGTCAGCCTTCACCGGTTTACTAGAACTTCATGGAGCTCCTTTCCGGCAGCGTTCGCAGTTCCATATCCCGGAACAGGGAGTGACAGGTCACGGTTCTTTACGCTCCGCAGAGGTGTGTTGCTTTACCCATAAGAGATCTTAACCTTGGTGCCAACCAAGCTGCAGGCTTGTCCACACTTCCTATGGTGTGAGGCCCGGTATAAGGTCTAGCCAATCATGTTCCTCCGCTACCTCGAACACCCACCCTTTTGTAAGATTGTCCTCCCCTATATCCATGATGAGACCGTTCCGGGCATTCATATGCCTTCCCCTATCATCATGGATTGACCGTTCCGGACACCTTACACTCCCTCATAGACCGCAATACCGTGGGGACTTAAGGCTTCCCCAGCCTACCGCTTGTTCTTCGAACGACAAGTGTCTACGGACTGTGCCGTGGGGACTTAAGGCTTCCCCGACCTACCGCTTGCCGCCGACGGAAACAAGTGTCTACGGTAAAGTGCATCCGTTGATGAACGAGAGGTGGAAACACTTTTGACTACTCCGTCCCACTCCGGATCTTATGGTTAACACGGGTATTACGGCACAAGAATCACTGGCGACATTTGTTGTTTAATCCTAGATGGATATAAACCCGTGCAATGGAACCTCCACCATATCAACACAATCCATGGTTCCATTGCCCACCACTTAGTCATATTCATAGTTATGAAAGTAGTGGTTTTGATTTTTGTGCAATAGTGATAACCATAATACTTTGCAAGTAATTTGATAGAAATACTCAAATGACATGAGCAAGTGATGAACTTGCCTTTCTTGACTGCAAGATTATGCAGACAAGGTCTTCGATACGCACTAACTCCAAATTCTGAAATAGCATCATCGTCCGGTAAGGACGATGTTTAAAAGATTGGCAAGGATGCAATAATGCATAAGTATGAGATGCAATCGCTCTAAGCGTGACCTAACCCCGATGATTTAGGATTAGTGAGTGGTAATGATTAGTTCAGGGTGTGTTGCACTTTTAGAGTGATTCACATACAAGGTTCTTATTCAGGTGGGATTACTTGGTATCATGAACAGGTAGGTAATAAAACATAGTAATCAATTGAGCACACAAAGACTGATAATTGGCCTAATGTTAACCGAGTAAATAACAGTGGTCAGTTTTAGTACTATATGGCATGGTTAATGATTACTTATTATATAATTCAAAAGAATAACTTTTGAAGAACATGTTCTTTAATAAAGAACACGTATGATAATTAAGTGGGTGGTTTTCTATGGTTGACTATGGCTGCATGTAGTTGCTTGGTATAGGTATTAGATGGATCACAACCTAGTTGGATTAATCAACACTTAGGGCTTGTAAGGTTGAGTTAAGCCTGGCATTCTAAGAAATTATTCATACAAGGTTGCTATCATGATTGGTTCATCTTGTTGGTGATAGCTAGCTAGGGTTTATAAGTCCTTATAAGCGAGGGTTGATGATGATTCTTTATTTTCTTCAAAAGAATAACTTTTGAAGAACATACTTCTTAAATAACAAGAAGTATTACAATTAAGGTTGAGGTTGTCTAGGATTTACTTGTTGGTTATATTAAGTAAGGTATAATTGGCTCCTTAAATAGGATGGTTGATTAGTATCCATCATTAGTAAGGTTTAGTGGAATTGAGAATGTAATACATAATAGTAGATGTAGTTGCTATTAGAGTTCATCACAATGGTGTGATGCTAGTTATGGATAACTAAGGATGTGGTCTTTGGAATAAGAACTAGGGTTTTATACTTGGTTGACCCTACTTGATTAGTTAGGTCCGATGAGGATGAGCACATGGGATACCCATATATTAGTGATAGGTTTCTACATTTTATGTGACCAAGGCTAGTGTTTAGTTGCTACTATGGTGCTATGTATGAACATAGAACACTATGGTCACATGAGAGGATCTAGGGTTTTGGTTTTAGAAGTAAATTGGGTTTCAAATGAATTATTGGACTTAGGCTTTCTAATTGGATTAGGGTTTTTATGATTTCACACGAAATGATGAGTTCCTGTATTTCTACCATATGGAACTATGTTTTTCTAGTTACCCTATAATTCTAGGATTAATAACTTCAATAAGGAAATTGAAGTTATTAATAATTTAGAAATAAAATAATGTTGGGTTTGGCATTTTATTATTTTTAATGAATTAATAATTAAGGTAATTATTAATTAGGGTTTAAACCTCACTAATAATGATTTAATCAAATAATAAGTAAATAAAATAAGTTTAATGTTTTCTTTATTTATTTCTTGGTTTTTATTTAATTTTGGAAATCTTTACTAATTATTGAATTTTAATTGAATTTAGAATTAAAATTAAAGGCTTAATTAACAGGTATAAAAATAATTAAATTTTTATTACAAATAAAATTTCATATTATATTTTTATTTGATAGAGTTTCCTTTTCTAAGAATTTGAATATCTTACTTTTATTTTTCTGAGTTAATATGAATTTTATGAATTCATTTGAAGTTGCGACAATTTGTGAATTTTGAATTAAAACAGGAAACTACTAAAGTTACCCAATACTCTACCCACATGGTCACCGACCGGTGGGGCTGCACCACGTCGGCTGCCACGTTGGCTTTGACCGTGGTCAAAATCGACGACGTGGCAGAGCTCCCGGTGACCGGCGGCGGATGGCGATAATCGCCGGCGGTACAAGGTTCCCGCGAGCGCGTGCGTAAGCTGGGCCGGACTCGGGCGACGCACCGAGCCTTAAAGTAGCGGCGCCCCTCGAAACGGTCACCGGAGAGACTCCGGCGAGCTCCTACTGCGGCGGCGCACGGCGGTGAACGACGCGGGGTATGCTACGGTGCATCGCTGGAACCAAATAAAGGGCTCGGGAGAAGCGCAAGCTCACAGTGATGCTTAGGGAAGGCTCGACGGCGCCGATTGTCGACGGTGGTGGCGCCATTGCTCAAATTTCTGTGAGATACCGTCGGAAGGGAACGTCGGCTCTATGGTTACTGGGAGCTTCCTGGAGCAATTCCCCCCGCACGGTGGGCTTGTCGAGCACGGCGGTTCCAACGGTGGTCACGGCGAGACCAGGGAAGGTCTATGTCGACGGCGATGGCCGAGGTCTGAGCGTGCTAGGGTTTGCGAAATTGGGGAAAAGGAAGAACAAGAGCGAGGAGGGCTTCGGCCGTGTATTTATAGGGTCAAGGACGATCGTCGGCGGTCGCGCTGTCCACAATGTCGGCCGGGACGTGGCTCAATCGTCGTCGTGTCGAGCTCCCGTGCACGCAGGGAGAGGAGACGAAGACGACGACGTTCTCTCCGTTCTTATCCGGGCGAAGAGGTACGTGGGCTGTGCTGGCTTCGGCTGTTGGACCGGGCTCAGGCTGCTTCGGGCTCCCTAGCCGGGCTCGCTGCGACAGGTAAGGTCCGGGTAAGGTTTCTTTCTTTTTCTTTTCGGTTATTCATTTACTCGTTTTGTATTTCCTATTTTGTATTCTGTTTTTAATTTAATTTCCATTCTTTTCTATTTTGCGAGGTATTTCAATGAGGTTAATTCCATGAAGAATTAATGCAATGGTTATTACACCATTTTCTTATTGGAAGAATGCATTTTATATTTGATTCTATTTCATACATATGGGCTTATTCAACACATCAATTAAGCATGATTATAGGTGTTCTTTAAGTTCCCTTTTTATTCAGATTGCAACTCTCTTTTTACTTATAAAGAGTTGATAATTCCTACTCTAGGTGTTTTAGAATTTATCATTAGGGTTTGAGCTCTTCATTGAGAATTTAGTTCCCTGCATATGATTTTATGTGATCCTCTATTTATTAAGATCTTGAAGTTTTGATTATCACTCTATGTCAAGGTTATCACTAATATGGTATTTTACTAGTACCTTGAAGTACTTAGAGTAATTCTACTCTCATCATGGTTTGATCTTGATTAATGGGTTAAGTGGTTGCTCACCATACATATGGTTTCAATTATAAAGTGTAGCACAAGATTTTGCTTATGTTCAGGAATTGAAGCATAAGATTTATTTGATGTGTAAATCTATGGTTCCAATGTTATTTACCTAATGACACATGGTTTGAATCTTAATTGTGGTTTAGGTTTTATTTGTGATCACCCAAGTGTTACTCAAACTAGGGTTGAAATTTAATTCGGGGTGGAGAAATGAGATGTCACCATATTGCATGTGCTAGGGTTTAATCTTCCCCAACCATGATAATGTGGTAGCTTACTTAACATTTTATGTTCTCCTCTAGTTACTAAGATTTTGAGAATTAATTTTATCTTCTACCAATTAGCTTCTCTTAGTATCCTTAATGAATAATTAAAGTAACTAAAGTAGTTATAGTTCTTTTTATAGTTAACTTTGGTCATATGGATATATGGTTTCTCACCATATGAAGTATAGTGTTTAACTCTAAGGTTCCCTTAGGTTCATTAATTGATGAATGAATGAGAAAATAGATGTGGTAAGATTCTACTTATTATCACCAATTGATTTACAATTATAGGTTGGAATATAAACCTAGGATTGCTTATTAGTTACCTCCCTATAAGTTCATGTGGTGAATGATATCTACTTATCTTATTAAGGTTTAAATTATCCTCACATACCTCAAGAGCATGATCATGTATTAAGCATGATCAACTTGTTCTTAATATCTTTACCTCAAGTTCTTAGGGTTTATGATCATCACTCAATTCATAATGATCAAGGTTTGACTTCCTAAATTATTTCTAATGGAATGGGTTCTCACTTCCATGATCAAGCATTGTCTTGATCAATTAGGGTATAATAGTTCTAATTTACCTTCTTGAATGGAACTACTATGGTTGCCTCTAAAGTTTATATCCCAGGAGAATGTCTGAGATATTATGTTAAGGTTCTACTAAATCAATGATGATATAATCATCAAGTGTATGGATAGTTATCTCCCTCATATTCAATTGTTTCCTTAACTACTTAAGTGTAACACCATAGCTTGGGGCTTACTTATAAAGGAATGGTTTATCCTAGAGTTTATGGTGTACTCACCATATCTCAATAGGTATCTAGTCTAAACTCCACTTGGCTATCTTGGTTGAATTAATCTCCTCCTTACTTTATCAATTCATGGATATGTTATTATTCCATGTGATACTAGGTTATCTCACCACTCCAAGGGAAATGGTTTGCAAGCTATTACTTTAGCTCAAGGTTGTTATTGCATCTCTAATAATTAGTAGATCCCTCACCTCTCTAGGTTTGATGCTTAATAATTTGGAATAGAGAAGAGTTATATATTTCTGGAGTTGATCTCCTTGTCTTGTTTCCAAAAGTGAAGTCAATTGAATACCATGAGGTTCATGGTAGGATCAAGGATTAGTCTTAGGACATGGAAAAGATAAGTGAAGAATAGTTTCTCCAATTATTGTTACTTGATTTCCAATTAAATGGATGTTCATATGTTATGGCAAGGAATTCCATATTATGATCTTTTATAAGATCAAGCAATTGATCATTGAGTAAAGTGTTGTTGTGTTGATTATTAGTTCCATTTGATCTAACCCCTTAGATCAAATCATCTCTACCCAAAACAAAGTTTTAGCAAAGTCACATTGAGGTTTATAGCGCTTGACTTGATGAGCTACTTCAATTCCACCAAGGTCAAGTGAAACTTCGATTCATCGTGACTGTTTTACTTTAAAGCGCGAAAATTCCCCAGATTTTCTATGCATGAATGCAATGCACACATCTGTTTCCTCTATTTTTGTAACCCCATTACCTGGGATATTACAGCCATCAACTATTCTTTGTTGAATATCATGTGAGTTGCTATGCATGTCCGTCTTGTCTGAAGTAAGAGAGATCTACCACCTTCATGGTTGGAGCATGCATATTGTTAGAGAAGAACATTGGGCCGCTAACTAAAGCCATGATCCATGGTGGAAGTTTCAGTCTTGGACATATATCCTCAATCTCATATGAGAATAATAATTGTTGCCACATGCTTATGCATTAAAGAGGAGTCCATTATCCGTTGTCCATGTTGTCCCGGTATGGATGTCTAAGTTAAGAATAATCAAAAGCGAGAAATCCAAAATGCGAGCTTTCTCCTTAGACCTTTGTACAGGCGGCATGGAGGTACCCCATTGTGACACTTGGTTAAAACATGTGCATTGCAAAGATCCGGTAGTCCAAGCTAATTAGGACAAGGTGCGGGAACTATTAGTATACTATGCATGAGGCTTGCAACTTGTAAGATATAATTTACATAACTCATATGCTTTATTACTACCGTTGACAAAATTGTTTCATGTTTTCAAAATAAAAGCTCTAGCACAAATATAGCAATCAATGCTTTCCTCTTTGAAGGACCATTCTTTTTACTTTTATGTTGAGTCAGTTCACCTATTTCTCTCCACCTCAAGAAGCAAACACTTGTGTGAACTGTGCATTGATTCCTACATATTTGCATATTGTACTTGTTATATTACTCTATGTTGACAATTACTCATGAGATATACATGTTACAAGTTGAAAGCAACCGCTGAAACTTAATATTCCTTTGTGTTGCTTCAATGCCTTTACTTTGATTTATTGCTTTATGAGTTAACTCTTATGCAAGATTTATTAATACTTGTCTTGAAGTACTATTCATGAAAAGTCTTTGCTTTATGATTCACTTGTTTACTCATGTCATTACCATTGTTTTGATCGCTGCATCCACTACATATGTTTACAAATAGTATGATCAAGGTTATGATGGCATATCACTTCAGAAATTATCTTTGTTATCGTTTTACCTGCTCGGGACGAGCAGTACTAAGCTTGGGGATGCTTGATACGTCTCCGACGTATCGATAATTTCTTATGTTCTATGCCATATTATTGATGATACCTACATGTTTTATGCACACTTTATGTCATATTCGTGCATTTTCCGGAACTAACCTATTAACAAGATGCCGAAGTGCCGGTTCCTGTTTTCTGCTGTTTTTGGTTTCGAAATCCTAGCAACGAAATATTCTCGGAATTGGACGAAACAAAGACCCGGGGGCCTACTTTGCCACGAACCTTCCGAAGACCGAAGAGCATACGAAGTGGGGCCACGAGGTGGCCAAACCACAAGGCGGCGCGACCAAGGGGGCCCGCGCCGCCCGTGGTGTGGGCCCCTCGTCGACCCCCGACTCGCCCTTCCGCCTACTTAAAGCCTCCGTCGCGAAACCCCCGAGGCGAAAAAACCACGATACGGAAAACCTTCCGGAGCCGCCGCCATCGCGAAGCCAAGATCCGGGGGACAGGAGTCTCCGTTCCGGCACCCTGCCGGAGCGGGGAAGTGCCCCCGGAAGGCTTCTCCATCGACACCGCTGCCATCTCCACCGCCATCTTCATCACCGCTGCTGCTCCCATGAGGAGGGAGTAGTTCTCCATCGAGGCTCGGGGCTGTACTGGTAGCTATGTGGTTCATCTCTCTCCTATGTACTTCAATACAATAATCTCATGAGCTGCCTTACATGATTGAGATTCATATGATGATGCTTGTAATCTAGATGTCACTATGCTAGTCGAGTGAGTTTTACTTATGTGATCTCCGGAGACTCCTTGTCCCACGTGTGTAAAGGTGACAATGTGTGCACCGTGTGGGTCTCTTAGGCTATATTTCACAGAATACTTACTCACTGTTATGGATGGCGTAGTGAAGTGCTTATTTATATCTCTTTATGATTGCAATGTGTTTTGTATCACAATTTATCTATGTGCTACTCTAGTGATGTGTTATTAAAGTAGTTTTATTCCTCCCGCACGGTGTAATGGTGACGAGTGTGTGCATCCGTGTTAGTACTTGGCGTATGCTATGATCATGATCTCTTGTAGATTGTGAAGTTAACTATTGCTATGATAGTATTGATATGGTCTATTCCTCCTACGTGGCGTGAAGGTGACAGGTGTGCATGCTATGTTAGTACTTGGTTTAGTCGTGTTGATCTTTCTTGCACTCTAAGGTTATTTAAATATGAACATTGAATTGTGGAGCTTGTTAACTCCGGCATTGAGGGTTCGTGTAATCCTACGCAATGTGTTCATCATCCAACAAGAGTGTAGAGTATGCATCTATCTATTACATTATGTGATCAATGTTGAGAGTGTCCACTAGTGAAAGTCTAATCCCTAGGCCTTGTTCCTAAATATCGCTATCGCTGCTTGTTTACTTGTTTCTTCGCGTTACTACTGCTGCGTTACTACCGCTGCGTTACTATCGCTTGTTTATTGTCCTGGGCAAAGCACTTTTCCGGTGCTCGTTGCTACTACTTATTCATACCACCTGTATTTCACTATCTCTTCGCCGAACTAGTGCACCTATTAGGTGTGTTGGGGACACAAGAGACTTCTTGCTTTGTGGTTGCAGGGGTTGCATGAGAGGGATATCTTTGACCTCTTCCTCCCTGAGATCGATAAACCTTGGGTGATCCACTTAAGGGAAACTTGCTGCTGTTCTACAAACCTCTGCTCTTGGAGGCCCAACACTGTCTACAAGAATAGAAGCTCCCGTAGACATCAGAGGCTCCCAAATCTGTAACAATACAACAATCAACAACAACACATCAACCCAAATCAACTAGGGAACCAAATAGGAACACTAGCATGAGATCCCTCAAACAAATGAGGGGGAAATGAAGAACGCTTCGGTGAGGATGTAGATTGGTGTCTTCTCCTTCGAATCTCCAAAGATCAAGAGCTTTGGTTGGGGAGGAAGGAGATCTTGCAAATCTTGTGTTCTTGAGGTGGCTCTAATGGTGGTGAAGCTTGGCAGATTTTTCTTGCAATGATTGAGCAACTTGTCCCTTTGGAGAAGAGAGCTATTTATATGATTGGATCTCTCGGATCCGACCGTTGGGGCGAAATCCACTAACACCGGAAGTTCCGGCCGGGAGGGCCGAAAGTTCCGGCCGGCATCGAAGTACCGGCCAGGAGGGCCGGAACTTCCGCCAGGAAAATTCTTCGTCAGACATCCAATTCAGCATATGTTTGGGCGGAACTAGGGCGGAACTTCCGGTGACCGGAAGTTCCGGCCAAGTTCCGGAATTGTGAGAAAACCTTACTGGACTATACTGAGCCACAATTGCCGATTTCCGGAACTTGCCCGGAAGTTGGGCGGAAGTTCCGCCGACCGAAACTTCCGGCCACCAGCATCGGAACTTCCGGCCAGGGAACAAAAACAGCAAACAAAACTGCGCTGAATGACCTCTGCTGAACGTACCAGGGCGGAAGTTCCGCCTGCTGGGGCCGGAACTTCCGCCAGAAATAAAAAGGCCTTCAGAACTTCAGAACAGGCAAACCATTTCGCCGATCAAATATATATTCCGAAAACTTGTACCTGTCTACATCAACACACATAAATATGTACCTAGTGTTGACATCAAACACACAAAACCCAAAAGGGCGGGAAATGTTCTTTCAACTTCCTTCTATAAGGAAATGTTTGGAACTGTAGCTGATACAGGTATCAGATTGGACAGTGAGATCTAGAAAGAAAGGGAGAAATTGAATAACCTAGATCATCTGTACATGGATAGAAGATTTTCTATGGAAGAAGTCAAAGATATTGTTGACCAGATGGAGAACAATAAAGCTGATGGGCCTGATGGCTTCCTATTGAATTCTACCAACACTGTTCGGAGATTGTTAAACATGATGTCATGGAAGTGTTTGATGACTTGTTTGATCACAAAATTGGTCTTGATAGAATCAATTATGGGATATTATTACTTTGATCCCAAAATATGCTGATGATGATGTTATACAGAAGTTCAGGCCTATTTGTTTGTTACAAGTTTTCTTCAAGATTGTGACCAAAGCCTTGACTATCATAGCAGCTCATGTAATGAACAAGTTGTTGCACCCCTGTCAAACTGCTTTTGTTAAAGGAAGATACATCACTGATCGAGTAATGCTGTTACAGAAGGTCCTTAGGGAAAACAAATTTATAAAACAACAAGGGGTTGTTTTGAAAATTGATTTTAAAAAAGCATATGATAAAGTAAATTGGGAATTCATGTTTGACTGTTGCAAGCAAAAAGGATTCAGTGATAAATGGATGATCTGGATCAGGAAAGTTGTTACTGGAGGGACCCTTAGTGTCAAGGTGAATGACAAGGTTGGTCCATACTTCACTAGTTATAAAGGAGTAAGACATGGTGACTCCTTTGCTCCCTTTCTGTTCAATATGGCAGCAAACAGCCTGGCTAAGATGGTTTATCTGGCTCAGCAAAATGGCTTTCTTACTGGGTTGGCTAGCAATTTGATACACTAGGGGGTTGCTATGTTGCAATATGCTGATGATACCATTTTGTTGATCCAAGATGATTTACAGCAGGCTATTAATTTGAAACTTTTGTTGTATATCTTGGAATCTATGTCTGGCTTGAAAATTAACTTTGAAAAGGTGAGGTGATGTTGATTCTGGAGGATGATATCAAATTAAATTACTTTGCTGACCTGTTCAACTGTCAAAGAGGGAGTTGGCCTATCAAATACCTAGGAACCCCTGTTTGTGCTAGAAGGACTACTGTTGCTGAAATGGGCTTCATTAGTGATAAGACGAAGAAGAAAATGAGTGATTGATTGGTAATTCCATGTCCATTGGTGGAAGCCTGGTGAAAATTGATGCTTGCTTGTCCATTACTGCAGTGTATCAGATGTCTTTGAGATTGCTGCAAAAAAAAAATAGAACAAATGGACAAACCTATCAGATCATTTTTCTGGGCTGGTAGTGCTTATAAAATAAAATATCATTTTGTGAGATGGAAATGGATATGTAAACCTAAGACAAAAGCTGGCCTGGGTGTACATGACTTGGTCAAATTCAACATCAATTTGATTGCAAATGGTGGTGGAATTGGAACATGACTCTGGTCCTTGGTAAAAATTTATGGATTTGAAATATCTCAACGGTTCCGGTGTTTATTATACCAAACATAGGCATGGAGATTCCCCCTTATGGACAGATATGCTACAGGTAAAAAAATATATATCTATGTGGTAGAAGGATGCAGGTGGGAAATGGAGCTATGACCAGTTTCTGGGGTGATTCCTGGTGCATCATAAATCTTCTGAAAGACATGTTCCGTGAGCTCTATAGTATTTGCCATGAACAGCTTGTGACAGTTGCTGTGTGCTGGGTGTTTTCCTTCAGGAGGTGGTTAACACCTGATTTGATCATGCAAAGAGATGGATTACCGGCATAGCTGAATCAGATAATTGTGAGTCAGGAAAAAGATGCCCCCTTGTGGAAATGGGCTAAATGTGGCAAATTCTCTGATAAATCAGTGTATAAACATCTTTGCAACAATGGGATACATAGGTCCTTTCGCCATCTATGGAGCAAAATTCCCTTAAAAATAAAGATTTGGCTTTGGTTGATATGGCATAATGCCACTTCCACCGAGGATAATTTGATCAGGCGCAATTGGACTGGAAATCCTCTGTCAGTTTTGTAGAGAGCATGAATCTATCAACCATTTGTTCTTTGGCTGTGTTGCTGCCAAATTCGTCTGGAGCACCGTGGTAAATGCCATCGGTTCTCCTACGCGTACTGGGAGTTTCTCCCAATATTTCTGGTGGTTCCCGAAGTTTGTGTCTGCCAGCCGCAACAAGAAGATTGCTGGCCTGGCATAAATTTGCTAGGCTATTTGGAAGCTGAGAAATAGAGTCTGCTTCGAAAATAAACTGATCAATTCCCCCTATGAACTAATTAGTTATGCTGTCGTGTTTATGAAATACTGGGCAGGACTTCATGGGGGAAGGACGCTGTAGATATTCAAGCTGGTGCTGACAATCTCATGAGGCTTGCGTCGACGGGAGGAGGTGCTGAACCTGGGAGCTCTAGCCCGAACCCTACTCTTCGCATGGAGGATAAAAAGCCCGAGGATGACAAAAACGCTGGAGATATCGTTTGAAAAAAATGTTGTGGTAAAAGATAGTGCTTTTGAGATCCTTTTCGATGCTTCTGTCTTGTTGCCTGGGTGATCCTTTCGTTGATGTCTCGTTTTCGGTGGATATCAGAGTACATGCGTTCTTTCAATAAGACTCGTTTAGCGTTTGCTTGGGTTACTGGTTTGTTCGAACGCTAGCATTGGGGCGGCGCTTTTTGCCTTTCTGATTTTTATGCTTCTTGTAAGAACTACCTAGACATGATTTCGTTATCTCTCCGATAATGAAATTTGATTCCTCTGTTGGATCGCATGGAAAAAAATAAAAAATAAACCAATGATGTGTTGTTGCAGTCGACGATAAGGAAATTTGTGAGGGTGTTGAATAGACATGAATACGCAGATAGGCAAACATATCTGTTAACCAAAAAAGAATGAGTTTTTTCTTAGGTAATGATGAGAACGAGATTTTCTTTGGCTAACACGAAAATCTCTCGTGGTGTGTACCGACACCGATGACATCGCGGGGTGGGAGTAGGAGGAGACGCCATTGCCGCTGCCGCTGCCGCTTGGACCATCCATAGGACGAAGGGGAGGTCCTGTTCTCCGCTTTAAGCAGGAGGGAATAGCTCCTGCATGCAGGTGTTCGGTCGTGGGCTCGGCCCATATATGTGATGCGTATCTAGTCAGCTAGAGGTTTCATCTTTCTTTCTTTTTTCTTTACATGCACTAGTGAGCCAGAGGTGAAATCTAAAAAAGTTCAAATCTAAAAGTGTTCAAAACCTGAAAATAGTTCAAAACGAAAATAGTTCAGATTAAAAACTGTTCAAATATATTCGAAAAAGTTCAAATCTAAAAAAGTTCAAACTTGAAATATCAAAATAAAAAATCAGATTCTAATAAATATAAAAACCAGATTTAAAAAGTTCATGTTTGAAAATTGTTGAAATCCAAAAATATTCAGATTAAAATTGTTCAGATAAAAAATATTAAAATTTAAAAAGTGTTCATATTCAAAAAATGTTCAAATTCGAAAAAAGTTCAAATCTGAAAATGTTAAAAAATAAAATTAGTTCAACTTAAAAAAGTTCAGAATGAAAACTTCAGAAAAAACCGATCGAAAAAACCAGAACTGGAGGGTAAAACCAGCACAACCTAAAAAAATCCTGGAAAAAAAAAGATAAACCTGAAGAAAAAAACGAAGGAAGAGCCCCTGCCCTCGCTAACGGGCCGGCCCAGTCCTACCCCGCTCTGTGCGGAGCGCCAGATAGTGCCCGCTATGAGCGGCGAATACGACCCATAATAATATTGTGGCCGGACTGTACAACATGCTAATGGGCTTTCATCATGTTTGTGCGTGCTAATGACATGGCAGGTTGTTGGGTACTCCGGCAGTCCTATACACCGACCAGGTCGGTGCCGATGCGGGTTGCCGCACACCCTGGTCGGGTATTGGGCCTGGCCCATTTAACGTTTTTCGCTTTCCTTTTCTCTTTTCTCTTTTTTTTCTTTTTTTCTTTTTCCGTTTTCTGTTTTCTTTTCTTTTCTTTCTGTTTATTCTTTCTTTTGTTCAAATTAGAAAAGTCTATATTCGAAAAATGTTTAAATTCGAAAAACGTTAAATTTGAGAATTACTAAAATTTGAAAACTGTATAAATTCAAAAATTGTTCAAATATGAAAATCGTTCATACTCGAAATTTGTTCAAATTTGAAAATTGTTCTAATATGAAAATCGTTCAGATTCGAAAATTGTTCAAATATAAATTTTGTTCAAATTCAAAAATGTTCAAATTCGGAAATTGTTCATAGAAAAAAATACATTTTTGTTCAAATTAAAAAATCTTCAAATCTGAAAATGTTCAGATTTTTAAAAAGTGATTTATTTTTAATTTGAATTTTTTAAATTTTACAAATGTTCAGATTTTTAAAAAAGATTCTTTTAAAAAAGAAAACAAACAACAGAAAAAAAGAAACGAAAAAGAAAAACCGTCTTACCTGATGTTGGGCTGCGGCCCAGTTAGTAAAATCCGGGCGCGCGGGGTGTGCGGCGACGGCTTCCGCACCGACCAGCTCGGCATACAGCAGCTCCCTGGGTACTCACTCAGCGATTTCTACGCCTGGATCACCCAAGATGCTTGCCCCCAGGCCTACTCGCTATGTTTTTTTTTATTTGGGTAGTGCTCACAATACCGGGTTCAAAACTTCCCAGCCTTCAAATCCCCAGCCGTTAGATCAAACCCCCTAGGCCGTTAGATCGGCTTAAATGTCTAATTTCACCTTAAATTCTGTTTTTTTATTTACTGTAGCAAAAAACCCCCTTTTTTTTTACTTCACCGAAGCAAAAGCGGTGTCAATAAAAATAAAAATAAAACATCGGACATGGAGGTCGTCGAAGACCAAAAAATACCCCCCCTTTTTTTTACTTCACTGAAGCAATTTTATTTTGACATAAAAAATTTGCGCCTATTTCATAGATGAGTTCATCGTGGAGTCCAAGCGCACAATTTTTTTTGGAAGTTGAGGACTTGCTCTTCGATGACGATGCCGAGAGTATGATTGTGACCCTTGCCGTGAAGGAGCTCGAGGACCGAAAGAATAAGAAGCGGCGAGGATCGACCGTTGGCCGTCTGTACATCACCAGAACTGTGCGCTCGATCATCAGATGCTCATACATGATTATTTTGCCAAGGACCCCATCTACCTGTCTCATATATTTCTTCTGCGATATCAAATGCGTGGAGATTGTTTGTGAAGATTTGTGGAATTTGTCAAACCAACAAGAAATCCAGACCAATTCCAAGCATTTCTTAAGACGTACCGACTGACTAAAGAGAGTGACATACATACCCAGCTTTGAGATGCTCTCATTGAGCACCACCGTCCATGGGTAGTTGCATGGGAAATAGTGGCCCACTTTTATTCATTTGATTTCCTATACATTATGTGTGATTCGAACCATTTGTTACTTGTTTAATTATTTGGTTTGAACTATTGATGTAGATTGGATTATTGTTGTATTGTGTGATGTCTAAAACATTCATAATTTACCCGCAAAAAAACATTCATAATTTAGTTTATATTGATATCATATTTACAGTTGGTTATCCAAAATCATACATATGTGCTAAAATGCTGAAAACCTGCTTTAAGGTGCCGCGGGCTCTGGCGGAACAAATCATCTATTCGGCGCGCGCCACCTTAAAACATTTTTTCGGCGCCCCCTATGCGCGTTTTAATAGCTTGATATATACGGGATATGTTAGAGTTGCTCTAATGCTAGTATTTTACTGAACCACGCATCTGGATTCAGAACCTTGCGTGGAGCTTACCCTGGCCATCTAACTGCTTCTCAGTCATGCCTTTCTGAAGATATTTACAGTTAAGTTGTTCGGTCAGGTATGTATGTGCTAATGTACAAGCAGGAGCAAGTTTACAGAAGTCTGGCCTTGCTCACTCTGCTGGCCAGCTTTGCGTCGTCTGTGTGATGGAGGAAGAGGTGCCTTAATTTACAGATGATTCATTCTCCTGGAAACATGACTTTAACTTGTGTATTGCTTCGCGATACTCTTCATTCTTCATGCATGCTGTGTGTCAGTATATGGGGATCGGTTTACATATTGCTTTGATAACTCACTCAGCATGCTTGCTCATGCTGCACAATGCTCACTTTCTCGCTTGCTCCACATCTTTCCCCACGCATCCTAGTGCTGATGACAAATGCAATGAGCTGCAAAACACATACAAAAAAAATCTTTAGTTTCAGGGAGTACATAGCTATTGCATTGAACAGAAGTCAACAAAGGTGTTCCACATCTTTCCTGCTTACCGTACAAAAACCAGCAACCATAATGCTGAAACCTTTGAAGTCAAAAGGCTTTGTGTCCGAAAGGAACCATGCTGACACAAGAGAACAAGACAATTATTTTGCGTTATATGCCATTTGGGAAATTAACACTTACATTCATTATTTCATGCACCCTTACCTGTTAAGGGAGTAAAGATGAGTGGGGCTAATATGCTAGCAAACGAACTAATTCCAGATATACACCCTTGAGCAATCCCCTGGAAGCCAACACCAAACAATTGATCTCATGAGCACACTTACAAGTGCAAACTGCTGGGTAATACATGAAAAACATCAGTACCTAGCTTCAATTAATTTAAGTTACCTGCTCATTTGATCCAACACTTTTTGATACATTCGTTCTTATCTACAGAAGTTTAAAACATCATCAAATGGATCTCTCGGAAATAAAAGGAGAACAAATGTGAGCAAAATATGGCTTACAGATGGGTGAACAAAGGAACTCAAAATTATAAAGGCTGCAGCAAAATATGGTACCTGTGAGATGTTTAAGGCAAATTTAGAAAGCATAAACTAGAAATAGACTCTTGCCTATATATGTAAGTTGCTAGTATTGTTACACTGCAAAATTTAGAAAGCAACAAAAAATAAGGAAGCAATTGTCAATGCATGCCATAGAAAGTACCCAGTATGACCATGCGATCCCGTAGAGGAAAACCTGCAGTATGACAATTATTTAGCATGTGAAAACATGGTGCGTAATATAATCAGCAAGTAACAGAAAATATTTAGTAGAAGGCTGTTACATGGGTGCATCCTCCTAACAGCCCAATAATAAGTAGCATCTCCTCACCAATGAATGGAGCAAGGACTGGCATTACTGTTAGCTGCAAAGATGGTATCCTAAGTCAAATAAAATGTAAAATGCAGATATAATTTGAACAGGAACTATTGCAACCTTGAAATGTAATTTAAAAGATTCAGGTCTGCAGCTAGCGTTGAGATGGCCGAAATTCAATGTTGCAAGCCCGCAACCACAAATTTGCTCTGTAGTTACGATGCTATGGGTACCTGTGAGAGCATTCCGGCAGCACCCGCAATCAGCAGTAGATTAGCAAACTCGTCCTTGCTGTAGCCAAACTGTGCTTTGAGGTAGTACTGCAAATAAGTCAACAATCAGTTAAATGTCACAAATAAGGGGAGAAAACAGACACTCCACGGCAATCATTGGAAGGCGTGCATAGTTGCAACGGGGTACTAATAGTTAGAATGAAAAATGTTACACTATGTTCAGCAAAAAATTCTGGAAAGAAGTATTTAGGTGAAGAATGGAGAACTGAATTAGTCCAGTACAATGGCCTTACTAATTCAGCAGGACACAAAGCAGCTATGTTTGCTGAAATCTAGGATTTCTGAAGTCTGATCCTTGTTATTCAAAAATCCAAATAAATGGCTAACTTGAGACAGTGAAAGAAAATACAGACATACCAGTAATGCAGTCTGAAGTCCATGTTCACCAAGACTGTAAAAGAAAGTAATCATTGCCGCCGCTGACAATGTCAAGCTGCACGGATCAGCAATAGCACATCAGCAGACGCTACTTATTAGTACCAGTAATCTGCTGTCATATAGGATTCGAGAGCAACAGATCAGGTGTAATCTGAACAACATTGGTACAATTACTGGCAGTTATTATTCGAACGGAAAAACGAGTGTGCATATATGGAACATGGGGGCATGTGAACCCACTTTTTGAAAAGTTCCGTTTGTGATGTCAAAACATGTTTTAAAAATCGAAACACAAAATAATTTCCCAGATGATCTCAAATATGTGCCCTGGACATGAGTTTCGTGACGAAAAAACTTTTTATTTTGTCTCGGCAAAAAAGTGAATTTTTGCAGGGCTATATAGTAGTATATATGTGACGTATTTTGCCTTTTTTAATTCTGAAATAAAAAAATGGTTTCTCCGCGAAAACTTTCTACGTACACATAAAACATGCGTACGTACCCGGATATTTTTATTTCAGAATTTTTTAACATTTGGAAAATGTATTTCCAACTAGGGTTCACATGCACCCATGTTTAAACCGGACTTTTCCCAGAAAAACACATTACTTACACTACGGTATCAGGCAGTTCAGCAGCCAAAAGAAATAATTGCCGAGGTTATTCAGCAAGAAACCTGACCTGCTAGTGAGAAGCGCGACCATGTCGGACGGAGACGGCAGCACGCCCTTGTAGGGCGGGAGCCTCGGCGACAGCTCTCCATCAGAAGAACTGGAGGAAGAAGTGGCAGAAGAGCAGGGCGAGCCTTGGAGCAGGGGATCGCAGGCTTCGTCATCGAAGGAGACCGCGGCGCCCGAATCCGGGACGAATGCCCTGAGGTAGATGGCTCCCGCCGCCGCGACGGCAGCGGCGACCTGGAACGTGGATGAGGTCGGTAGGAACCGCGCGGTCACGGTCCCGGAGAGGAACCCGGCCGCCGACACGCCGGAGAGGAGCCCGAACGCCGCCGCGCGCCGCCTAGTTCCTACATGGTCGGCCTGCGTCCACAAAATCAGCAGCGGTCACGCACTAGCGGTTGGATCGTCTATTTTTTTAGGTGGATCGTCCACTTTTGATCCACTGACATGTGGGTCCACTCATCGGATTTCCTGGTACAAGGTGACTTGTGGTACGGACTATGTTCTTTCTCTTCACGTGATGCTAGTTCATTTGCGTATTCTGTCTACTCTATATGCATGGAGTTTGGAGTACTATATCTGATGCCTAATCGCTAGTTGTAATATTTACCACGTAGGCAAGCGACAGGCAGTGCATGCTGCCCTCGCAGAAAATCCCGGCGACGATCTTGGCGACGTAGTACACGTAGAAGTACACCTCCGAGCGCTTGCAGGCCAGTATAACTGCCGAAACAAAACGAGGAGAGTAAATCGAAAATCTCAATGCGCACGCTGCACACGAACCTCACCAGGGAATCAAACTGCAGACCGCACATACGTACACAGCGGCAAAATCGCGACGGTCACCGGCAGCGTCATCAGGGCCTTTCGGCCATACCTGTCTGACAAATTCCCGACGATCGGAGTCACCACGAGAGCACCCAGCCCCGTGATCTGCATGTACGTGTGTATATGCCAATGTCAAACACTGTGAAGCAGCTCCAATCCAGACGAAATGCTACAGCGAAATGCGATGGCGGGGGGACGAGAGGTCGCGGGAGCACTCACGGCGTTCTGGAAGCCGCTGAGGTAGATGGCGACGGAGCACTCGTCTTGGCCGGGGCAGACGGCGTCCATGGTCACGTCGGTGATCGACGGGAGCACCATGAAGGAGGAGAAGTGGAAGAGGAAGCTCACCACGAACAGGTGCCCTAGCCCGACGAAGTCCTTCATCCTTCCCGTCCACTTGCCGCCGGCGTGTGCTGCTGCCTCGAGCTTCGGCACACTCCAGTACTCCACCGCTGCTAGCTTGGGATCATGCGATTCCGGGTGAATGCCGTTTTATTAATACTCACATCACAGGATGCCACTGCACTCGACGACAAAGCAAATGCATCGCTTCAAGCAAGAGCATGATCAACCGAGGCGTCGTGGCATGGAGCTTCCTTGTTGAGTGAGGTTGGCAAGCTGAGCGACCCCATCACTACCGGTGACACTCCCGTTTTCGCCAAGTATGCAGCGTGCGTGCCCAAAGGGGCCGAACAATACTGTAACCGCGCCTCGCGTGTCATCCTTTGAGCACGCGAGCTTAGCTAGTGTGTTGCGACGACGGCGACAAGCTGACAGCGAGATGGAGACCCAGAAACAGTGTCCCCGGTGGATTGCTTGTACGCCTGGTGCGGAGGAAGTGTGCTTTGGAGTGCACTCCACCCTACTTTCTCAGCGCCCCATTGGATCTAGGGTATAGCTTGCTGGGTTGAAACTCTTGATAGGATTGGAAGGGTCTAATCTACAGGTTCGATTGTTAGGACTGCTGGTCTCGCATGCTTCGGGGAAACCTGTGATCTATGTGCTTTCATCCTGCTCGGACGCTCCTCGTTTTTGTGCCCAGAGCATCTCCAAGGGCATTCCCCATTAGTTATCTGTTTTTGTCTCCTAAGACCATGTACTATGTATGAGAAAAGCGATTCCTAACCTTCTCTCTCATGCTCTTGAACCGGTTCAATACATAGCAAAGCATCGGTTCCTAAAGTCTGACACAAGATGCGGTTCAAGAAGTTGGTTCGCTTCTTCCATGCAATTGTGGGACCTAGCTGTAAAATTGTGAGGGAAAAGCAAGATGCATGCATGCAGGAGTGGGTCCCACCACCGGTTCCATACATAGCAGCTCAACTTGACCGGTTCCAAATTCTGACACAATATTCTTTGAACCGAACACACATTGTACATGGTCTAAGGGTATCTTCAAAGGTGCCTTCATTTCAGACATCAGAAGTGTTCGAAATAGGCCGTTTGTGCTGGCATGAGGACGGGCTAGATGCTCATGTCCGTTTGGGGTGGCTATGCATCCAACGGCAGCCCGCAAAAAGCACAACAAAAAAACAGTTAACTTAGTGTATATATTAGCCACAAAAGTCCACGGTATACTTTTTTAAAAAAAGAAAATCAACATCCTCTCATCGCCCCTGAGTGGCGGCTGGAGGGAAACCCTATCTGCACCGCCTAGCTCTCCTCCTTCCCACCCTCTCCCTCCCTCGCAGCCGCCGAAGGGCGCGGCCGGGCAAAGCCTGGTCGGCGCCGATGGCGGCGAGGCGTTGTCATTCCCTCACACGAGGTTTCGGTCCAGGACGTGACCTCCGTGCTTGGCCGTGGTCCTTCCTCTGGGTGCCATGGTGTGCCAACTCTTCAGCGTGGTGCGGCCGCTGGGGCTCCGGTGGATAGCGGCATGGTGGAACAGCGGCGGCGCGGCGGACATCGGTGGTGGTTTGTGCTTGGTGGCGGTTGATGTCTACGCACGCTTCTATTCTTGTAGACAGTGTTGGGCCTCCAAGTGCAGAGGTTTGTAGAACAGCAGCAAGTTTCCCTTAAGTGGATCACCCAAGGTTTATCGAACTCAGGGAGGTAGAGGTCAAAGATATACCTCTTAAGCAACCTTGCAATTACGATGCAAGAAGTCTCTTGTGTCCCCAACACACCCAATACACTTGTCACGTGTTGTCGAGGGTACTCCTCGGCAATGCCCTTCGTTTGAGGCTTAGGGTAGATGGAATCCTGTAGGCTGACACGAGATATCGGTTATCAAACAAGCGGGGAGAGCGATTTACCCAGGTTCGGGACCTCGATGAGGTAAAATCCTTACGTCCTGCCTGTCTGATCTTGATTATGAAAATATCGGGTTACAATGGGGTGCCGAAGGTTTCGGCTATGATCTCGTCGAGAGACTAAGTTCTGTAGGGACCTAGCTCTAGACTTGCGGTGGCTATGATTACTATGATTGCGTGTGTCCCTCGGCAGCCCCTCTCATGGCCCTTATATTGGGAGCCAGGTCTCAAGAGATCTGTCCAGGTACGACTAGGTTACAAAGAGTCCTTGGTCTAAACTTTTCTTGTATTCTTCATCTTTTTGTCTTGTTCTTCAAGAATTCTTCTTAGGAACCAACGTAGCGGCCCACCTGGCCATCGAGTGCCTTCATGGGCCCCTGGTTGGGCCGCAAGAGGTAGTGCAACATTAGTTACCCGAAGGGTAATACCCACGTCAGTAGCCCCCCCAGTGACTGGCCGAAGATACTTCGGGCAGGGACTAAAAGCATGTCCTCTGTCGAATATTTTGCCTTAACCGACAAATCTTGATCTCCTTGTAATAGTAGCATCTTATTTTATCGGGTGCGCTTCCAGCGCTCCCGATGGGAGTAGCCCCCGAGTCTAGGTACGGATGCTTGCAACCGTGCGTAGACTCAAGTTGTACTACTCGAATGCTTTATTCTGCCGAAGTTTTCTGCAAATTCTCAAGATCATCCGATACATTTATATCGGGACTTCAAATTTTCCAAATAATATTTAGTACGTAAAGGATATCGAGTAACGTGCTCAGCTTTGCTGGTTAACTGCCGATGGCAAAACAACACTACCCTACACAAAATCACGTCCCTGGGCATGATTCTGGACCACACAAATTTTGCTTCAATTCAATAACTTTTATCGGGTGCGCGTTTAGCACCCCCGATGGGAGTAGCCCTCGAGTCTGGGCGCAGATGCTTGCAACCGAGTGCAGACTCAATCCAAACCACTCAAATATTCCAGTTTTTCTCTGAGTCCAAATCACCAGCAAGAAAGTCTTTGAGTCTAAATTTTATCAGGTGCGCGTTCAGCGCTCCTGATGGGAGTTCCCCCGAGTCTAAGCACGGATGCTTGCATATGTGTGTAGACTCAAGCCGATCCACTCGATAGTTTTAATTTCCTTCGGATGCTCCATGCAAAGTCGATACCTCTCATGACGTCATTGATGACGTAGCCACTACTGCTATTTGACTGACAAGACATGACCTAGCGGACCCGTCCTGCCTCTGCGCAGTTCAGCTTGGGGAATGACCAGTATTTGTGCAGTTATCAAGACATCTCCTCGATTTCCGCGTACAACGAT
Organism: Lolium rigidum; assembly: GCF_022539505.1. Lineage (NCBI taxonomy): Eukaryota > Viridiplantae > Streptophyta > Magnoliopsida > Poales > Poaceae > Lolium > Lolium rigidum. The sequence goes on from NC_061509.1 coordinate 208,335,151, forward strand.
GAAAAAGATCCTTTAATAAATCGAAGGCAAAGACACGTGGCCGCCCAATCTCGAACTCCCTTTAGTATATAATCGCAGAGGGCAGATTTTACCCTTTCCACGCTTTCTTTTCGCAACCCTTCTTCCTCGCTCATCCTCCTTACTTACAACCGCTGCGCCGCCACCACCGCCGTTCTTTAAACCTTCTTTAGATCTCGCGATGGTGAAGAAAAGGAGTCTCACTCTCGCCACCGGTGGTACGACTAGCGGCGCCGCCATCAAAGCTTCGCCAAGCGCACCGAGGAAAGGCGTATCGGATGCCTCTGCTTCAGCTTCTGCGCCGCCCGCGCCGGAGAGCTCCACAGCTGGACCTGCGCCCAGTGATTGGCCAGTTTCTACAACCACCAAGCGCGATGAGAAGAGGGCTCTGAGCCTTGGTATAATCTCATCTGATGAGGGGAACGTCATTCTCCCAGGTGCGGCTTCACGCCCCAATCCCCCCACCGGTTTTACTATGATGTTCTGATCGTTTCTTTATCGCGGTCTCTCCCTTCCTGCCCATGAATTCCTCCGGCGTCTCCATCGTGTGTACGAGATCCAACTGTGGAAATTAACCCCCAATTCGATCCTCCATCTCGCTATCTTTATTACCCTATGTGAGGCTTTCCTGGGCATCGAACCTCATTTTGGTTTGTGGAAGAAGATCTTCTTCGTGAAGAGATACAATAGAGTAGTGGGTCCTTCGTCACCGGCGGAGTTGGGTTCGTCGTCCGCAAAGAGGTCAATTACTTCAATTTTCCAATGAGGGAATCCGTCCAAGGATGGAGGTTGAAGTGGTTCTATATCAAAGATTCATCAGCAGCCGACACACAACTCCCACGATTTACCGATGTCCTCGAGGCCGTGCCTAGGAGCTCCTGGAAGAATATTCTCTCACCCGAAGAAAAACCAATAGTCGACAAGTTATTCGAGAGAATTCTTCGGATCAAAGAATCCGATGGCAAAACCATGATAGGTACCGAGGTAGCCGCAGTTTTCTTAAAACATCGCGTCCAACCAATTATGTGTAGGGCCCACCCGATGTGGTTGTATTCAGGCCCCAAGGACGAGACTAGAGTGAACGTTGCTGAACTATCCGAGAAGGAACTGCTTGATGAAGTTAGGCGCCTGACTCATTTTAGTCAAGAATACTCGATTCCACTTATATTTCTTCAATCGCCTTTCGATGCCGATCATCCACCGAACGAGGTAATTTCCCTTTTGTGTGTGTTTCAATTTATTGCTTCCAAACTTACGATTTTCAATATCCTTACTTAATTCTTTTGACAGATCCTGATAGCTCCCGAACATTTTAAAGATATGTCGGTTGACAACCCTGAAGAAAGAAATTCTTCCATTCCTGTAGAATCCCATACTGAAGGAAATATAAATCCAGAAGATGAAGACAATGACCCGATGAATCCTGAAGTTTTTTCCATAGATCCTAAATCCCTCGCTGATGACACAAGTGATACGGCGGAGTCGTTCCATGATGACGATGCTGACCGCGCTGCCTTTGTTGATGCAGCTGCGGAGAAGGCCAACGTGCTACCCTCAAAGAGATCGTCCGGCGGCTTTGCCAACGAAGATAATCTTTTTGATCTGTAAGTCCTCTGTACTTACTCCAAAGTTTGACTTTGATAAAGTTCGTCTGTATCCAGCTCCCATTTTGTCTAATTCACATACTTGTAGTGATGAGGGCTTCATAGAACCTCCACCAAAGAAGGCCAAGACGAGCTCCAGCAAGCCAGCCCCGGCAGCCTCGGAAGCTTCGGCTCCTACTACAGCCCCTGTAGCTCAAGTCTCAATAGCTTCTTCCCTTTCCACAGGGAAGGAGATTCCTTCGACTGCTGTGGTTACAGTTTCTCCTCCTGAAAAACCTGTAAGCCTTTCCTGCTTTGATAATATGTTCGTCTCTGGCAGCCCCCGAGTGGGTCTTCATCGGATTATAGATTTTCCGAGAATTATTTCACCGCTTGTTAATAGCCATCTTTTCTCATTTTTCTTGGATTTTCGAGCGGTTATTTCTTCCCTGGAGGTCTTCGCCTCCCAATTTACTTCTCTTGAAGCTGATAAAGCTCGGCTGCAAAAGAAGTTGAGTCTGCTTCTTCAAAGCTTGAAAATGCAATTAAAATGGCTGCCGAATCCCGCCAAAATGTTGATTCTTTGAAGGAGGAACTTGAGAAGCTGAAGAACAAGCTGAAGGACGAAGAAACTTCAAAGCTTGCTGCCGAAGCTCAAAGGAATGAGAAGGCTGATCTTCTTCACCAATTTGTCTTTGCCTTGCTCAGTAATTATCGTTGACTTATTTTCGATTCCCCCTTTCTCGACTCAACTGTGGCTAATGAATTTTTTCCTTTTTGTTTTTTGCAGGAGCTGCCGATATCCCTGCTGATGCCTTGGACAAGCTTCCGGATAATTCTCCTGCCAACGCTTTGTCACTGACCCTTGAATCTCACAAACTTATTCAAGCCCTTCTCCAGAAGAATAAAGGAGTCATGGCGAGGATGCACTCGATGATTTTTCCCAAGGTCGACCAGAACAAAACTCTGGAACAGCTAACGGATGCTTTTGCTGTCGACACGAAGGAAGTTATCTAGGTATTCAAACGCACTTCATGCACTTACGGCGCTCTCCTAGCTTTTCAACTTATGATGGGTCATGGCTTCAAAGCCAATATTGAACAAATGACCAAGGAGCTGCCAAAGGAACAAGATGGGCGACTTATTGACTTAAGTGTTCATAAAACTTCAGCGCTCAAATGTGCTCGCTAGCTTCTTGAATTGGTTTCGATAAACAAATAAACTACTGGCCCAAGCTTGTTAAATTAGACCCAAGCTCCTTGACTTCTTTTTCGTTGAATTGTAATCTTGCTTGTTTTGAAACAATTTCCTGTCATAAGACCTTTTGATTGTAACGAATTCCGTATTGGCAATGTTGCCAATACCCTATTGATGTAATACTTTTAATTGCACGCTCCCGATGGGAGTGAATCCCAATGATGAGCTCATATACTCCATTGTGTTCTCAATGCCATAAATTTGCAGGTATTTCCTGTACCCTCCTTTACCGAAGGTTCTTCGAGTGCTTCTTCTGAAAGTGATCGCCTCCAATGCATGAAAGCTCGGATCGCCCAGATGGAGAAAGATATGCGTGGTATTTATGCCTTGGCCGCTATTATAAAGAAGAAGGGTGAACTGACCGCCGACGCAGAACGATATGCCCTCACTGAATTGCACAAAGCCACAGAAAGCTTGAATTGTAAGTGTCCTCACTTTCTGTTCCTTAACTTCTTGAAAGATAATCTCTTGACTTGTCTTCCTTCATTGCTTCCTGTAGTCATAGCTTTGAACTTAACGGAAGAGAACAAGCGTATTCATGAGCGCGTAAACGCCTTGACCCATCTTGCATCTTTGGATGAGGTCTTCTGGGGAAGTCAATCAAAAGCTTTTACTGTCGCGAACTTCCAAGATCGAGTGCAACAAGTGCACCGATTCTTCACCAAGTGCCATACTATCTTAAGAGTAATGTGGAAGATTATGTTCCCCCTAAATGGGGTTCCTCCTACGTTACTAGATTTGATGTTTGAATTCGGCAACGTCAGGAAGATCCGAAGCTTGGTCCGTGCACAACTTGTTGCTGGAGCTCAATCTGCTTTCGCTGATGGCCATTGCAACTGCCGATGGCGATGTAGGACATCTTTTTGCCAAGGCTCATATTCCTTCTACCATTGTGGTTGACAGGTTGGAACAGAATTCAAAGGTTCTAGAAGGAGAGTCCTGAAAAATATTTTATGCTCTTGTAATGTAAATACTTTAGCACTTGTTGCACCCGAATATTCGGGTGCATTGATTCGACGGAAGGTGTATATATGTACTTCCCTTTTGCTTTTAATTGTGTTTAAGTGCCATTGGCAATTTTTAGTATGAATAGAGTAAATCTTAATTACTCGTGCTACATCTGTATTATGATGTATATGTAAGTTTATCGGCAGCAAATTCTTTGAGTGATCAGCTCATGTTGCAGGTTTTGCGAAACCTGTTGTATCTGCAACTTTGCTTTCAACCGATGCATGACTTGACAACAGGAGGAGGGTTCTTCTTATCTTAGATCTTGTCTAATGTGCCGGTGGCTTTGGAGGCGTCGTTGATTCTAGCAGGATTACTTGCAGCAAGCGCTAGAGTTTTACTGTCTTCAGCAGAGGCCTTGCTATCAGCTGCCGAGGACCCGACTGCCGAAACTTTCGGAGCAGGATCATCCGGTTTCTTTTTTAATTTCTTGAGGCGCTCGTCTTCTTTATCGTCAGGTGCTAACGATTTGGAAGGGAAGTCGACAGGTTCCTATTTTATTCCAAACTTGGCAGCAATCCTTTGAAACTCGCGGTCACAGTTATCTGAGCGTGAGAAACTTCCATAGACTATGATGTCTGTTCCATTGTTCCCTGGCATCTTGAGCTTGAGATACGCATAATGTGGCACAACCATGAACTTGGCATAAGCTGGTCTCCCGAGTATAGCATGATACGGTGATTCCCAATTTACTACCTCGAACTCGATCTTTTCCTTCCTGAAGTTATCGGGTTTCCCAAAGACAACATTCAAATAAACTTTGCCAAGAGAGTACGCCGGTAAAGTGGGGAGGATCCCATGGAAACAAGTGTTTGTTTCTTCCAGCATCCTCATCGTAATTCCCATATTTTTGACTGTGTTCAGGAATATCATATTTAATCCACTTCCACCATCCATAAAGACCTTGCTCATATTAAATCCTCCAATTTGTGCTTCAACTACTAACGCAGCATGACCTGGTTTTGGGATTGTCATCGGGTGGTCTGCTCTGCTGAACAGAATGCTCTGAGATGACCAGTTGATATATTCTGGAATATTGGCCATTATACTTTCTGCTAGGTTGATTTCTTGGGTGAGCTTCTTCATCTCCCTCCTCGAAACACTAGTTCTGTGAATCATGCTCATCTGTCGCCGTGGTGGAGGGAAGGACTTGTTGGAGTTGCGAGGCTGTACCTGCTGAACTTGGTGCTGAGGTGGTGGCGGTGGTGGTGGATTCGGCTGCTGTTGTTGGATGAACTTCTGCATCTCAATGAACTGTCGACAATCCCTGAGCAAGTGACTCGACTTCTTCTTGTCATCCTTAGGGTCGATGTACGCGTGTAAATAACAAGGAGCGTTTATCTGTTCAGCAAAAGGCAACTCTGGGATCCTTGAAGGCCGCGGTTTGTAGTTGCCACGATTCCTAGAGTTACTAAGATTATTTTCATGTTGATCATCTCGTCTGTCATCATACCGATCATCTCGACGATCAGAGTATACTGCGGCTACCATGTTAGTGTCATCGTGTCCACGGTCCTTCCTTTTCTTGCGGCGATCTCTTCAGCCGCCCGAATCATGCCTCGGTTGGTCGTCGTCTTCGTCGCTGCGTGGACGAGGCCTTCGCACGTCATCCTCGCCATCAGCCCAACTATTGGCGATTTCCATCAACTTGGTTATGGTCTTCGGCTTCTTACGCCCAAGTTCCTCTATGTAGGTTTCACATCGAATACCATCGCTGAAGGCGTCGATTGCTGTGTCGGCAGAGACGTCTTCGGCAGCGTTTAGGAGTTTGGTGAACCTCCCGATGTATGTACGCATCGACTCCCTCGGCATCTGCTGACAATGTCGTAATTCATCGATTCCAACATGCCTTTTATATGTTGCCTAGAAATTCTTGACAAAAGCATCTACCAGATCGTCCCATGATTTAATGGATCCCTTCGACAGGCCTCTAAGCCAGCCTCGTGCTGAGTCCTTCAGGTAGAGCCGCAGGCACTGCATCACCGCTATTTGGTTTCCCTTGTGTAAGATTACGGTCTGCAGATAATCATCTATCCAAGACCTTGGCTCCTGTTGCCCGTCATACTTGGCGGCATCAGTAGGAGTAGGTTTGAACCTTTTGGGCGGCATTGTCTCGTGGATCTTATAACTTAAGCAATCAGCTCCCCTCATCTCGCCGTCATACTCCTGGCTTTCCTCGGAATCATCAATGTCGTACTCTCCCCTTGCCGCTCGCCGTCGCCTGGCTCTGTCGATTCTACTCTGAGTGATTTCATCCCAAGCGTCTCTCGAACGGTGCTTTGAACCGCTAGCTTGAAGCGTGGATTTTTCTTTCCGTGGAACTAAGTTATCCCCCAGGATCGCGAGGCTTTCCAGGGCGCCCCGATGGGCTTGGGCCATAGGACCTTCGGGTGCTGGTTGCTGGTTGATCATGTATGCGGCAAGGTTGGCGGTTGCTCCTTCGACGGTCTTTGGCCTCAACATACCCGCAGTGTCCGTGGTCATGAAAGACTTGGATAAATTTCTCTAGCGTTATCCTCCGAAAGCCGAGACAGTCTTGATCGATGCTTCCATGCACCTTGGCTACTTCGAGACTCACTTCCTCGTGAGGCCCTCCATCGTTCACTAGATTGATCTGCTGCTAGTAAACGCCGTTCGAGGGTGGCCTGCTCGTTCGATAGTCGCTCCTAATTTTTCTCCAAAATAGAACGATAAGCATTGAGGGTTCCAACCAAAGTTCCGGCAGGAAGCGGCGTATTGTTGATTACGGCCACCCGAGCTGCTACCCACTCTTCCTCCGCGATGGTATAATCACTGCTACTAGCGCTGTTTTCATAGTTACGTCATCTGCCGGAGCGGGGGGTGCGATCTCCTTCTTTACCTCCATTCCCCGCATTTCCTGCGTTGAGGGTAGCGTAGACTTGGTGACGCGCCGTTTCTCCAGGTGGTCATCTTGAGGGCGCTATCGATACTTTCCTCTTCCGACGAATATCTGGTGCTGCAGATGAACGGTGTATCGCTTGATCCCAATCCGTGCCTGGTGTCGTAGTTCAAGCAGTAGTACGAGGTCATATCGGATGACATGGAGTCATCGGATCCAATCGACATTGAGGATATCAACCGAGGGGTTGATGGCGAAGACGAATTCGTCGAGTCCGTTAAACCAGTCGATATATCGATTGATGATGACACGATCGATCCTTCAACCGATGGAGACGGTTTCCTTGCTGATCTAGGGGCGAACGACTTGGGCAGCCGAAGGACTCCTTCCGCGTTGATGTTGCAATGAACACGTCCAAACGTCATGCTCAAACCTCCTTGCAGATCTGAAAAGGTCGAACGGGATGAGTCGCTGTGCGGGGTGAACTCGAAGGAACCGATTCAAATCGAATTCCCTGAGCTTGGCGATGAAGATGCCGGTGGCGACGCCGGTGGTGTCGATGAAGCTGCCGACGACATGGCCGAATCTTCCGATGACGAATCTTGTGCCAACATGGTTCCCACAGACGGCGCCAATTGTCGAGGGTACTCCTCGGCAATGCCCTCCGTGTGGGGCTTAGGGTAGATGGAATCATGTAGGCTGACACGAGACATCAGTTATCAAACAAGAGTCCTAGGTCTAAAATTTCCTTGTATTCTTTGTCTTCTTTTCTTGTTCTTCAAGAATTCTTCTTAGGAACCGACGTAGAGGCCCACCTGGCCATCGAGTGCCTTCATGGGCCCCTGGTTGGGCCGCAAGAGGTAGTGCAACATTCGTTACCCGAAGGGTAATGCCCACGTCAGGTGTATATGTGCACTAGTTCGGCGAAGAGATAGTGAAATACAAGTAATATAGATGATTATGAGTGATAATTGCAATCTGAAATAAAAATGGCAGCAAGCAAACATGTAGCAGAACTGGTTGTAAACGATGTTTCAATGCTTAGAAACAAGGCCTAGGGATCATACTTTCACTCGTGGACACTCTCAACAATGATACCATAATTGAATACATAGATTTTATCACTTCACTATGCTACTCTGAACCACTCTCCGGTTTGATAATAAACATAAATTCATTGCGTAGGTCAAGCATTCCTTAAAGTTCGCATTCCCAATCTATGGAGACCCCATGCTGTCACTTTGAGCATACAAAGATGGTACTAACTAGTCACCACAATTCATAAGTATTTCTATAGATTAAGCTTAAGGAACAAACACGGTGTGCACACTGTCATCTTCACACCGTTAGACAAGGTGTCCCCGGAGATCACATAATAAAACCACTTGAGTAGCACAATAGTTGAAGAATAACATCTACTTATTCAACTAGATTACAAAGCTCATGATCACATAAAGATCATACATGGAGAGATATATAGACCACATAGCTACCGGTAAAGCCCTCAGCCTCGGGGGAGAACTACTCACTCCTCATCATGGGAGTCAGCAACGGAGATGGATATGGCGGTGGAGTCGATGGAGATGGCTCCAGGGGCAATTCCCTGTCCCGGCAGGGCGCTGGAACAGAGACTTCTGTCCCCCAGATCTTGTCTGCAACGACGACGGAGCTACGGAACTTTTCGTGGATGGAGGACGATTGATTTAGGGTTTTTGTGTCGGGAGGTATTTATAGGCGGAAGGGCAAGGTCGGTGGCTGCCAGGGGCTACAGACCAGCCCTAGGCACGGGCCAGGGCCAGGCCGCGCCTAGGCATGGTCTGGCCACCCTGTGGCCCCCCTTCATCTCTTCTCCGGACTTCGTCTTCGTTACGGAAAAATAAGATCTTCGACTTTTGTTTCGTCCAATTCTGAGAATATTTCATTTTCTAAAATACAAAATAGCATAAAACAGGGAACTTGAACTGTGGCATCTTATTAATAGGTTAGTGCCAGAAAATGTATAAAAGTTCAATGAAGTATGAGCAAAACATAGATAAATTGGTGTAAAAAAACATGGAGCATCAATAATTCTAGATACGTTTGCAACGTATCAGCGGTGGATGTGGTTGTGGCCTCCGTTCTCTGGGCGACAAGGGTGATGGACGGCGCGGGCTGAGGCGGCTGCGGTTTCACGGTAATGCCGATAGTCTATGCGGCGGGACTACGGGCTCGATCTGCATCCGTGGGGCTCGTCCCACATCTAGTCTTAGCTGCGAGTTATGCGTGGATGCCGGTGAAAACTGAGCTCCGGGGCAATGACAGTGTCTATGCGTTGTTACCTTGTTGAAAGCATCGTTGTTGCAACCAGTCGAATCGCTCGGGCTGCTCTGGGGGAAACCCTAGATCAAAAGATGGTGGCGCTTTCGGTGTCGTTGTCCCTCTTAGGTCTCCTGGAGCAGGTGCTAGATGGAGGAAGCAAGAGGTGGAGCGGTGTTTCATCTACCGCGTGGACGGCGGCGGGTCTCGGCGGCATGGCGCACTGGATCCCCGGTTGCAGCTTTGTGATGATGGATAGGTGCACGGAGGTGTAGTTGTATGGCGCCATGTGTAACATCCCATAACTTAGGACAAACGCGGGGTAGATTTAGAAAAGGGTTGTGCATTTCATAGCAAAATGGGGGAAATTTTCGCGCTTAATTGCATAAAACCTAAGAGGGATCGAGGTTTCTCTCTCGTTGCTATTAGGGTTAGAGTGATGGGAGTGCTATAAATTTCGACATGATATCTTTTGAAAGCCAGGTTTTGGAGAGGAGTTTGAATTGGCATCTGAATTTGAATTTGAAACATATATGAATATAAGTAAACAATAGTTTAAATGAATTCATAATTCATAACTCAAACCAATATAACATTTATACAACACATTCCATAAATGAATAATAAATATTACAAAGAGCTCATAAGGAAAACTTGAGGTTTATTGATTAATCACACATATTACATTGTCTTTACACAATTCATTGATATTACAATAAATAGGATCAAATACAAAGTAAAAATGAATGAATAAAAAGAAAGATTACACCATAGAATATTTTCCATAGACTAAGTCTTCTAAAAATCTTCACTTGATCATCTCCATTCTTGATCCACTTGAAACCTGCAACATATACAAGGAAAAGAACCATATTTGTCTTGTAACAAGTGGCAAAGCTACTTGGACAGTGAAAATAATGAGAATTTACAAGATAAGCTCTGGCGGGGGATCAAGTCCCAACTAAATTAAGACAAAGTGAGGCCATAGATCTTTTCTCCATGACACACACCATGGTGAAACCAGGGGAGGACACCACAACACACAACCAAGGGTGTGATGTCGACCAAGCACAACATCCATTGGTGTTATAAATAGCACAGTAACAAGTAGATAGGGATGAACTTCTCAGGAACAACAAGATCACCAGCAAGAACACCATAGTAGCTCACATTCATCTAGTTCATCCATCCAACTAAACCAAACCAAACCAAGCAGTAAATCATGGTGACATAAGTCAAGATCATCCAAGAGCTATGATGTCTACGGGAGCTTCTATTCTTGTAGACAGTGTTGGGCCTCCAAGAGTAGAGGTTTGTAGAACAGCAGCAAGTTTCCCTTAAGTGGATTACCCAAGGTTTATCGATCTCAGGGAGGAAGAGGTCAAAGATATCCCTCTCATGCAACCCCTGCAACCACAAAGCAAGAAGTCTCTTGTGTCCCCAACACACCTAATAGGTGCACTAGTTCGGCGAAGAGATAGTGAAATACAGGTGGTATGAATAAGTAGTAGCAACGGCACCGAGAAAAGTGCTTTGCCCGGGACGAGTAAACAAGCAGTAGTAATGCAGCGAGTAGTAACGCAATGAAAACGATGAAACAAGCAGCGATAACGCAGCGGTATTTAGGAACAAGGCCTAGGGATTAGACTTTCACTAGTGGACACTCTCAACATTGATCACATAACAGAATAGATAAATGCATACTCTACACTCTTGTTGGATGATGAACACATTGCGTAGGATTACACGAACCCTCAATGCCGGAGTTAACAAGCTCCACAATAATGCTCATATTTTAGTAACCTTTAGTGTAAGATAGATCAAAAGACTAAACCAAGTACTAGCATAGCATGCACACTTGTCACCTTCATGCATATGTAGGAGGAATAGATCACATCAATATTATCATAGCAATAGTTAACTTCGCAATCTACAAGAGATCATGATCATAGCATAAACCAAGTACTAACACGGTGCACACATCTGTCACCTTTGCACACGTGCGAGGAGGAATAAAACTACTTTAATAACAAATCACTAGAGTAGCACATAGATAAATTGTGATACAAACACATTGCAATCATAAAGAGATATAAATAAGCACCTCACTATGCCATTCAACGGTGAATAAGTATTCTGTGAAATATAGCCTAAGAGACCCACACGGTGCACACACTCGTCACCTTTACACACGTGGGGCAAGGAGTCTCCGGAGATCACATAAGTAAAACTCACTTGACTAGCATAATGACATCTAGATTACAAGCATCATCATATGAATCTCAATCATGTAAGGCAGCTCATGAGATTATTGTATTGAAGCACATAGGAGAGAGATGAACCACATAGCTACCGGTACAGCCCCGAGCCTCGATGGAGAACTACTCCCTCCTCATGGGAGCAGCAGCGGTGATGAAGATGGCGGTGGAGATGGCAGCGGTGTCGATGGAGAAGCCTTCCGGGGGCACTTCCCCGCTCCGGCAGGGTGCCGGAACAGAGACACCTGTCCCCAGATCTTGGCTTCGCGATGGCGGCGGCTCTGGAAGGTTTCTGTGGTTTTCGTCGAACGCCCCGAGGTTTTTAGGTCAGGGGCTTTATATAGGCGGAGAGGCAAGTCAAGAGGTGGCACGGGGGGCCCACACCATAGGGGGGCGCGCCCCCCCCTTGGCCGCGCCGGGGTGTGGTGTGGTGGCCCTGCCCCCCTTCTCTGGCGGTTCTCGTGTGTTCTGGATGCTTCCGGGTAAAATAGGAACCTGGGCGTTGATTTCGTCCGATTCGAGAATATTTCGTTACTAGGATTTACGAAACCAAAAACAGCAAGTAAAACGAGAACTGGCACTTCGGCATCTTGTTAATAGGTTAGTTCCAGAAAATGCACGAATATGACATAAAGTGTGCATATAACATGTAGATAACATAAATAATGTGGCATGGAACACAAGAAATTATCGATACGTTGGAGACGTATCAGCATCCCCAAGCTTAGTTCTGCTCGTCCCGAGCAGGTAAAACGATAACAAAGATAATTTCTGGGGTGACATGCCATCATAAACTTGATCATACTATTTGTAAAGCATATGTAGTGAATGCAGCGATCAAAACAATGTATATGACATGGGTAAACAACTGAATCATAAAGCAAAGACTTTTCATGAATAGCACTTCAAGACAAGCATCAATAAGTCTTGCATAAGAGTTAACTCATAAAGTAATAATTCAAAGTAAAGGTATTGAAGCAACACAAAGGAAGATGAAGTTTCAGCGGTTGCTTTCAACTTATAACATGTATATCTCATGGATAATTGTCAATTCAAAGCAATATAACAAATGCAATATGCAAATATGTAAGAATCAATGCACGAGTTCACACAAGTGTTTGCTTCTTGAGATGGAGAGAAATAGGTGAACTGACTCAACAATGAAAGTAAAAGAATGGTCCTCCATAGAGGAAAAGCATCGATTGCTATATTTGTGCTAGAGCTTTGATTTTGAAAACATGAAACAATTTTGTCAACGGTAGTAATAAAGCATATGCATCATGTAAATTATATCTTATAAGTTGCAAGCCTCATGCATAGTGTACCAATAGTGCCCGCACCTTGTCCTAATTAGCTTGGACTACCTGGATTATCACCGCAATACATATGCTTTAACCAAGTTTCACAAAGGGGTACCTCTATGCCGCCTGTACAAAGGTCTAAGGAGAAAGCTCGCATTTGGATTTCTCGCTTTTGATTATTCTCAACTTAGACATCCATACCGGGACAACATAGACAACAGATAATGGACTCCTCTTTTAATGCTTTAAGCATTTGACAACAATTAATTCTTTTCTCATTAGAGACTTGAGGATATTTGTCCAAAACTGAAACTTCCACCATGAATCATGGCTTTAGTTAGCGGCCCAATGTTCTTCTCTCACAATATGCATGCTCAAACCATTCAACTCAGTGTAGATCGCCCTTACTTCCGACAAGACGAACATGCATAGCAACTCACATGAAATTCAACAATGAGTTGATGGCGTTCCCCAGTGAACATGGTTATCGCACAACAAGCAACTTAATAAGAGATAAAGTGCATAATTACATATTCAATACCACAATAGTTTTTAAGCTATTTGTCCCATGAGCTATATATTGCAAAGGTGAATGATGGAATTTTAAAGGTAGCACTCAAGCAATTTACTTTGGAATGGCGGGAAAATACCATGTAGTATAGGTAGGTATGGTGGACACAAATGGCATAGTGGTTGGCTCAAGTATTTTGGATGCATGAGAAGTATTCCCTCTCGATACAAGGTTTAGGCTAGCAAGGCTTATTTGAAACAAACACAAGGATGAACCGGTGCAGCAAAACTCACATAAAAGACATATTGAAAACATTATAAGACTCTACACCGTCTTCCTTGTTGTTCAAACTCAATACTAGAAATTATCTAGACCTTAGAGAAACCAAATATGCAAACCAAATTTTAGCATGCTCTATGTATTTCTTCATTAATGGGTGCAAAGCATATGATGCAAGAGCTTAAACATGAGCACAACAATTGCCAAGTATCACATTACCCAAGACATTTATAGCAATTACTACATGTATCATTTTCCAATTCCAACCATATAACAATTTAACGAAGGAGAAACTTCGCCATGAATATTATGAGCTAAGAACACATGTGTTCATATGAACCAGCGGAGCGTGTCTCTCTCCCACACAAGCATGATGTAATCCAATTTATTCAAACACAAACAAAAATAGAAACAAACAAACAGACGCTCCAAGTAAAGTACATAAGATGTGACCGAATAAAAATATAGTTTCAAGAGAAGGAACCCGATAATTTATCGATGAAGAAGGGGATGCCTTGGGCATCCCCAAGCTTAGACGCTTGAGTCTTCTTGATATATGCAGGGATGAACCACCGGGGCATCCCCAAGCTTAGACTTTTCACTCTTCTTGATCGTAGTATATCATCCTCCTCTCTTGACCCTTGAAAACTTCCTCCACACCAAACTCGAAACAACTCATTAGAGGGTTAGTGGACAGTAAAAATTAACATGTTCAGAGGTGACACAATCATTCTTAACACTTCTGGACATGGCATAAAGCTACTGGACATTCATGGATCAAAGAAATTCATCCAACATAGCAAAAGAGGCAATGCGAAATAAAAGGCAGAATCTGTCAAAACAGAACAGTCCGTAAAGATGGATTTTATTAGGCCACCAGACTTGCTCAAATGAAAATGCTCAAATTGAATGAAAGTTGCGTACATATCTGAGGATCACTCATGTAAATTGGCATAATTTTCTGAGTTACCTACAGAGAATTAGACCCAGATTCGTTACAGCAAAGAAATCTGTTTCTGCGCAGTAATCCAAATCTAGTACTTACTTTACTATCAAAGACTTTACTTGGCACAACAAAACACAAAACTAAGATAAGGAGAGGTTGCTACAGTAGTAAACAACTTCCAAGACACAAATATAAAACAGAGTACTGTAGCAAAATAACACATGGGTTATCTCCCAAGAAGTTCTTTCTTTTTAGCCATTAAGATGGGCTCAAGCAGTTTTAATGATGCACTCGCAAGAAATAGTATTTGAAGCAAAAGAGAGCATCAAGAGGCAAATTCAAAACACATTTAAGTCTAACATGCTTCCTATGCATAGGAATCTTGTAAATAAACAAGTTCATGAAGAGCAAAGTAACAAGCATAGGAAGATAAAACAAGTGTAGCTTCAAAAATTTCAGCACATAGAGAGGCATTTTAGTAACATGAAAATTTCTACAACCATATTTTCCTCTCTCATAATAACTTTCAGTAGCAACATGAGCAAACTCAACAATATAACTATCACATAAAGTATTCTTATCATGAGTCTCATGCATAAAATTATTATTCTCCACATAAGCATAATCAATTTTATTAGTTGTAGTGGGAGCAAATTCAACAAAGTAGCTATCATTATTATTCTCATCAAGTGTAGGAGGCATAGTATAATCACAACAAAATTTACTCTCCATAGTAGGTTGTACCAAAAGACCACTATCATTATAATCATCGAAATAGGAGGCAAAGTATCATCAAAGAAAATTTTCTCCTCAATGCTTGGGGGACTAAAAAGATCATGAAAACCAGCTTCCCCAAGCTTAGAACTTTCTATATCATTATCAACAATGGTGTTCAAAGCGTTCATACTAATATTACTACCAAAGCATGCAAATAAGATTTCATAGGTTTTTTAATTTTCGCATCAAACAATCCATGTTTTAAATCAGGAAATAGAATAAGAAGCTCACTCTTGTACATTATGCCAAACTAGTGTAAACAAGAAACAACAAGATGCAATTGCAGGATCTAAAGGAAATAGCCTCGAGCACACACACGACGGCAACAGAAAAATACTTTACCTGGGACCGTAGTATGAGTGCCTTTTTACCTTTCCTCCCCGGCAACGGCGCCAGAAAAGTGCTTGATGTCTACGGGAGCTTCTATTCTTGTAGACAGTGTTGGGCCTCCAAGAGCGAGAGGTTTGTAGAACAGCAGCAAGTTTCCCTTAAGTGGATTACCCAAGGTTTATCGATCTCGGGGAGGAAGAGGTCAAAGATATCCCTCTCATGCAACCCCGCAACCACAAAGCAAGAAGTCTCTTGTGTCCCCAACACACCTAATAGGTGCACTAGTTCGGCGAAGAGATAGTGAAATACAGGTGGTATGAATAAGTAGTAGCAACGGCACCAAAAAAGTGCTTTGCCCGGGACAGTAAACAAGCAGTAGTAATGTAGCAGTAGTAACGCAGTAAAACAGTAAACAAGCAGCGATAACTCAGCAGTATTTAGGAACAAGGCCTAGGGATTAGACTTTCACTAGTGGACACTCTCAACATTGATCACATAACAGAATAGATAAATGCATACTCTACACTCTTGTTGGATGATGAACACATTGCGTAGGATTACACGAACCCTCAATGCCGGAGTTAACAAGCTCCACAATAATGCTCATATTTTAGTAACCTTTAGTGTAAGATAGATCAAAAGACTAAACCAAGTACTAGCATAGCATGCACACTGTCACCTTCATGCATATGTAGGAGGAATAGATCACATCAATATTATCATAGCAATAGTTAACTTCGCAATCTACAAGAGATCATGATCATAGCATAAACCAAGTACTAACACGGTGCACACACTTGTCACCTTTGCACACGTGCAGGAGGAATAAAACTACTTTAATAACAAATCACTAGAGTAGCACATAGATAAATTGTGATACAAACACATTGCAATCATAAAGAGATATAAATAAGCACCTCACTATGCCATTCAACAGTGAATAAGTATTCACGTGAAATATAGCCTAAGAGACCCACACGGTGCACACACTCGTCACCTTTACACACGTGGGGCAAGGAGTCTCCGGAGATCACATAAGTAAAACTCACTTGACTAGCATAATGACATCTAGATTACAAGCATCATCATATGAATCTCAATCATGTAAGGCAGCTCATGAGATTATTGTATTGAAGCACATAGGAGAGAGATGAACCACATAGCTACCGGTACAGCCCCGAGCCTCGATGGAGAACTACTCCCTCCTCATGGGAGCAGCAGCGGTGATGAAGATGGCGGTGGAGATGGCAGCGGTGTCGATGGAGAAGCCTTCCGGGGCACTTCCCCGCTCCGGCAGGGTGCCGGAACGAGACTCCCTGTCCCCCAGATCTTGGCTTCGCGATGGCGGCGGCTCTGGAAGGTTTCTGTGGTTTTCGTCGAACGCCCCGAGGTTTTTAGGTCAGGGGCTTTATATAGGCGGAGAGGCAAGTCAAGAGGCGGCACGGGGGGCCCACACCCTAGGGGGCGCCCCCCCCCCTTGGACGCGCCGGGGTGTGGTGTGGTGGCCCTGCCCCCTTCTCTGGCGGTTCTCGTGTGTTCTGGATGCTTCCGGGTAAAATAGGAACCTGGGCGTTGATTTCGTCCGATTCCGAGAATATTTCGTTACTAGGAATTCTGAAACCAAAAACAGCAGAAAACAGGAACTGGTACTTCGGCATCTTGTTAATAGGTTAGTTCCAGAAAATGCACGAATATGACATAAAGTGTGCATATAACATGTAGATAACATCAATAATGTGGCATGGAACACAAGAAATTATCGATACGTTGGAGACGTATCAAGCTAGAAGGTGAAGGGTTAGTTGATCAAATCAACCAGCAAAGCTCTTCATCAAACAAAACAAAACATCTAGGAGCTGGAGCAAGGTATAACTAATACCTGGAGAGGATGCAAGGATCGAATCCATCATAAGCATGCTCATACACACCCATGGTGTGGAGCAGATGCTCCATAGAGTTTAGTCATCACTTTGTATAGACCAAGTGATACTGGCAAGAGAGAGGCCAGACCAATGCTAGTAAATCTAGTAGATGGACATGCACAAGTAAACTAGAGTACCCAGCTATCCAAAGTATCCAGATAAACTAGTCCTAGTGACCAACTGAATCACCTAGCACCACTTGGTGTTCAAAACCATCAGCAATACCCATTTTTCATCAAAAGAATACCACATGGCATTCATCTACATGATTCCCGACGGTGGATATTATTATTTTCATAAAAACCAATCTGTTAGCCACTTTACTTTGCAACCAATGTCAGTAGCAAGCTACTGAGGTAAAAGAACAAGCAAATCAAGCAACATAAACAAGCAAGCGACACAGGCAAGCAAGTCATCACTACCTGAAGAGGTTCAGACATATATTAATTTCCAATCCAACATGGAAAGCAAATATGTATCCTTTAATTCAACTGAATCACTACCAACACATGGTTCATCAAGTATAATTGACAGTAAACCATCACAAAGCAACAACATGAAATGCACAGGTTAATTTACTGAAGCCAAAGCTTCAGTAAAGCAAACCAGGCTATCATATATTGTTTGTCAGGTAATTGCTGCAAGCAAGGGCATTATAAATCAATCACTGAGAAAACACAAGTGATATAGCATGACAGTAACCATCACTAAAATGTAGAGACATCACAGATGTGTCACTGGTATAGAACCAGTAGCACCACAAGGCACAAATACTAGATGAGCATACACCAATAAGCATCACAGCTCACCAACTGGTGACAAGCTATTACTGGGAGGACTAGCCAATGGCTAATGCTCCAGACAAGTAACAACAAAATCTAGCAGTATAACAACATAGGTAACCAATAGCATCACAAGATCCAGATGGAACCATGGGAGCAGATAGAGCCAGTATAACCTAGCAAGCAATTGCACCCATCAATTACAACATGCCAGTACAAGCCACTGGTGTGCATAAGCACACCAGATGAACTATCAAGAGCAGGAGCAGGATAGAATCATGGCAATCATCAGTAATGCACATGGCAAGCCATATAGAGCAACAACAGCAGCAATTGAGCAGCACAAGCAATGGCATGGCATGGCTAGTGGCCAGTGATACGTCTCCGACGTATCGATAATTTCTTGTGTTCCATGCCACATTATTGATGATATCTACATGTTTTATACACATTATATGTCATATTTATGCATTTTCTGGAACTAACCTATTAACAAGATGCCGAAGTGCCGGTTCCGTTTTCTCGCCGTTTTTGGTTCCGGAAATCCTAGTAAGGAAATATTCTCGGAATCGGACGAAATCAACGCCCGGGTTCCTATTTTTCCCGGAAGCATCCAGAACACCCGAGAGTCGCCAGAGGGGGGCCACAGGGCCCCCAGATGATAGGGTGGCGCGGCCCACCCCCTGGCCGCGCGGCCCTATGGTGTCGTCGCCCCTTCGACCTTCTGACGCCGCCTCTTCGCCTATAAAAAGGTCCCAGACCTAAAACATCGATACGAAAAAGCCACGGTACGAGAAACCTTCCAGAGCCGCCGCCATCGCGAAGCCAAGATCTGGGGGACAGGAGTCTTTGTTCCGGCACGCCGCCGGGACGGGGAAGTGCCCCCGGAAGGCTCCTCCATCGACACCACCGCCATCTCCATCAACGCTCGCTGTCTCCCATGAGGAGGGAGTAGTTCTCCATCGAGGCTCGGGGCTGTACCGGTAGCTATGTGGTTAATCTCTCTCCTATGTACTTCAATACAATGATCTCATGAGCTGCTTTACATGATTGAGATCCATATGATGAGCTTTGTATTGCTACTAGTTGTGTGCTACTCATGTGATGTTATTAAAGTAGTCTATTCATCCTGCATGGTGTAAAGGTGACTAGTGTGTGCACCGTGTGGTTCTTGTCGTAGGCTATGATCATGATCTCTTGTAGATTGTGGAGTTAATTATCATTATGATAGTATTGATGTGATCTATTCCTCCTTCATAGTGTAATGTGGACAGTGTGTGCACTATGTTAGTTCTTGGTTTATTTTGCAATGATCTATTATGCTCTAAGGTTATTTAAATATGAACATTTAATTGTGGAGCTTGTTAACTACGGCATTGAGGGTTCGTGTAATCCTACGCAATGTGTTCATCATCCAACAAAAGAGTGTATGTAGCACATATGAGAAAGAGTTATTTATTATGCGATCAATGTTGAGAGTGTCCACTAGTGAAAGTATGATCCCTAGGCCTTGTTCCTAAATACTGCTATCGCTGCTTGTTTACTGTTTTACTGTGTTACTACTGCTGCAATATTACCACCATCAACCACACGCCAGCAAGCACTTTTCTGGCACTGTTGCTACTGCTACTATTTATTCATACCACCTGTATTTCACTATCTCTTCGCCGAACTAGTGCACCTATTAGGTGTGTTGGGGACACAAGAGACTTCTTGCTTTGTGGTTGCAGGGTTGCATGAGAGGGATATCTTTGACCTCTTCCTCCCCGAGTTCGATAAACCTTGGGTGATCCACTTAAGGGAAACTTGCTGCTGTTCTACAAACCTCTGCTCTTGGAGGCCCAACACTGTCTACAAGAATAGAAGCTCCCGTAGACATCAAGCTATTTTCTGGCGCCGTTGCCGGGGAGGAAAGGTAAAAGGTACTCACACTCCGGATCTCGGCTACTAAGCTATTTTCGCCGTTGTAAGTACTCGAAGCTATTTCCTTTAGATCCTGCAATTGCATCTTTTTGTTTCTTGTTTACACTAGTTTGGCATAATGGACAAGAATGAGCTTCTTATTCTATTTCCTGATTTAAAACATGGATTGTTTGATGCGAAAATTAAAAAACCTATGGAATCTTATTTTCATGCTGGTAGTAATATTAGTATGAACGCTTTGAACACCATTGTTGCTAATGATATGGAAAATTCTAAGCTTGGGGAAGCTAGTTTTCATGATCTTTTTAGTCCCCCAAGCATTGAGGAGAAAATTTTCTTTGATGATACTTTGCCTCCTATATATGATGATTATAATGATAGTAGTCTTTTGTTACCACCTGCTATGGAGGATAAATTTGATTATGATTACAATATGCCTCCTATATTTGATGATGAGAATAATAATGATAGCTACTTTGTTGAATTTGCTCCCACTACAACTAATAAAATTGATTATGCCTATGTGGAGAGTAATAATTTTATGCATGAGACTCATGATAAGAATGCTTTATGTGATAGTTATATTGTTGAGTTTTCTCATGATGCTACTGAAAGTTATTATGAGAGAGGAAAATATGGTTGTAGAAATTTTCATGTTACTAAAATGCCTCTCTATGTGCTGAAATTTTTGAAGCTACACTTGTTCTATCTTCCTATGCTTATTACTTTGCTCTTCATGAACTTGTTTATTTACAAGATTCCTATGCATAGGAAGCATGTTAGACTTAAATGTGTTTTGAATTTGCCTCTTGATGCTTTCTTTTGCTTCAAATACTATTTCTTGCGAGTGCATCATTAAAACTGCTGAGCCCATCTTAATGGCTATAAAGAAATAACTTCTTGGGAGATAACCCATGTGTTTATTTTGCTACAGTACTTTTATTTTATATTTGTGTCTTGGAAGTTGTTACTACTGTAGCAACCTCTCCTTATCTTATTTTATTGCATTTGTTGTGCCAAGTAAAGTCTTTGATAGTAAGGTTCATACTAGATTTGGATTACTGCGCAGAAATAGATTTCTTTGCTGTCACGAATCTGGGCCTAATTCTCTGTAGCTAACTCAGAAAATTATGCCAATTTACGTGAGTGATCCTCAGATATGTACGCAACTTTCATTCAATTTGAGCATTTTCATTTGAGCAAGTCTGGTGCCTCAATAAAATCCATCTTTACGGACTGTTCTGTTTTGACAGATTCTCGCCTTTTATTTCGCATTGCCTCTTTTGCTATGTTGGATGAATTTCTTTGATCCATTAATGTCAAGTAGCTTTATGCAATGTCCGAAGTGTTAAGAATGATTGTGTCACCTCTGAACATGTTAATTTTTATTGTGCACTAACCCTCTAATGAGTTGTTTCGAGTTTGGTGTGGAGGAAGTTTTCAAGGGTCAAGAGAGGAGGATGATATACTATGATCAAGAAGAGTGAAGAGTCTAAGCTTGGGGATGCCCCGGTGGTTCATCCCTGCATATTTCAAGAATACTCAAGCATCTAAGCTTGGGGATGCCCAAGGCATCCCCTTCTTCATCGACAAATTATCAGGTTCCTTCTCTTGAAACTATATTTTTATTCGGTCACATCTTATGTGCTTTACTTGGAGCGTCTGTGTGCTTTTTATTTTTGTTTTGTTATTTTCATTCTCTGAATAAATACATGCTTGTGTGGGAGAGAGACATGCTCCGCTGGTTCATATGAACACATGTGTTCTTAGCTTATAATATTCATGGCGAAGGTTGAATCTTCTTCGTTAAATTGTTATATGGTTGGAATCGGGAAATGCTACATGTAGTAATTCTAGAATGTCTTGAATAATTTGATACTTGGCAATTGTGTGCTCATGTTTAAGCTCTTGCATCATATACTTTGCACCCATTAATGAAGAAACACATAGAGCTTGCTAAAATTTGGTTTGCATATTTGGTCTCTCTAAAGTCTAGATAATTTCTAGTATTGAGTTTTGAACAACAAGGAAGACGGTGTAGAGTCTTATAATGTTTACAATATGTCTTTTATGTGAGTTTTGCTGCACCGGTTCATCCTTGTGTTTGTTTCAAATAACCTTGCTAGCCTAAACCTTGTATCGAGAGGGAATACTTCTCATGCATCCAAAATCCTTGAGCCAACCACTATGCCATTTGTGTCCACCATACCTACCTACTACATGGTATTTCTCCGCCATTCCAAAGTAAATTGCTTGAGTGCTACCTTTAAATTTCCATCATTCACCTTTACAATATATAGCTCATGGGACAAAAATAGCTTAAAAACTATTGTGGTATTGAATATGTACTTATGCACTTTATCTCTTATTAAGTTGCTTGTTGTGCGATAACCATGTTTCTGGGGACGCCATCAACTATTCTTCGTTGAATATCATGTGAGTTGCTATGCATGTCCGTCTTGTCCGAAGTAAGAGAGATCTACCACCTTAATGGTTGGAGCATGCATATTGTTAGAGAAGAACATTGGGCCGCTAACTAAAGCCATGATTCATGGTGGAAGTTTCAGTTTTGGACATATATCCTCAATCTCATATGAGAATAATAATTGTTGCCACATGCTTATGCATTAAAGAGGAGTCCATTATCTGTTGTCCATGTTGTCCCAGTATGGATGTCTAAGTTGAGAATAATCAAAAGCGAGAAATCCAAAATGCGAGCTTTCTCCTTAGACCTTTGTACAGGCGGCATGGAGCCCCATTGTGACACTTGGTTAAAACATGTGTATTGTGATGATCCGGTAGTCCAAGCTAATTAGGACAAGGTGCGGGCACTATTAGTATACTATGCACGAGGCTTGCAACTTGTAAGATATAATTTACATAACTCATATGCTTTATTACTACCGTTGATAAAATTGTTTCATGTTTTCAAAAACCAAAGCTCTAGCACAAATATAGCAATCGATGCTTTCCTCTTTGAAGGACCATTCCTTTACTTTTATGTTGAGTCAGTTCACCTATTTCTCTCCACCTCAAGAAGCAAACACTTGTGTGAACTATGCATTGATTCCTACATACTTGCATATTGCACTTGTTATATTACTCTATGTTGACAATTATCCATGAGATATACATGTTACAAGTTGAAAGCAACCGCTGAAACTTAATCTTCCTTTGTGTTGCTTCAATACCTTTACTTTGATTTATTGCTTTATGAGTTAATTCTTATGCAAGACTTATTGATGCTTGTCTTGAAGTGCTATTCATGAAAAGTCATTGCTTTATGATTCAGTTGTTTACTCATGTCATTACCATTGTTTTGATCGCTGCATTCATTACATATGTTTACAATATGATCAAGTTTATGATGGCATGTCACTCCAGAAATTATCTTTGTTTATTGTTTACCTGCTCGGGACGAGCAGGAACTAAGCTTGGGGATGCTGATACGTCTCCGACGTATCGATAATTTCTTGTGTTCCATGCCACATTATTGATGATATCTACATGTTTTATACACATTATATGTCATATTTATGCATTTTCTGGAACTAACCTATTAACAAGATGCCGAAGTGCCGTTCTCGTTTTCTCGCTGTTTTTGGTTCCGGAAATCCTAGTAAGGAAATATTCTCGGAATCGGACGAAATCAACGCCTGGGTTCCTATTTTGCCCGGAAGCATCCGGAACACCCGAGAGTCGCCGGAGGGGGCCACGGGGCCCCAGATGATAGGGTGGCGCGGCCCACCCCCTGGCCGCGCGGCCCTATGGTGTCGTCGCCCCTTTGACCTTCTGACGCCGCCTCTTCGCCTATAAAAAGGTCCCAGACCTAAAACATCGATACGAAAAAGCCACGGTACGAGAATCCTTCCAGAGCCGCCGCCATCGCGAAGCCAAGATCTGGGGGACAGGAGTCTCTGTTCCGGCACGCCGCCGGGACGGGGAAGTGCCCCCGGAAGGCTCCTCCATCGACACCACCGCCATATCCATCAACGCTGCTGTCTCCCATGAGGAGGGAGTAGTTCTCCATCGAGGCTCGGGGCTGTACCAATAGCTATGTGGTTAATCTCTCTCCTATGTACTTCAATACAATGATCTCATGAGCTGCTTTACATGATTGAGATCCATATGATGAGCTTTGTATCGCTACTAGTTGTGTGCTACTCATGTGATGTTATTAAAGTAGTCTATTCCTCCTGCATGGTGTAAAGGTGACTAGTGTGTGCACCGTGTGGTTCTTGTCGTAGGCTATGATCATGATCTCTTGTAGATTGTGGAGTTAATTATCATTATGATAGTATTGATGTGATCTATTCCTCCTTCATAGTGTAATGTGGACGAGTGTGTGCACTATGTTAGTTCTTGGTTTATTTTGCAATGATCTATTATGCTCTAAGGTTATTTAAATATGAACATTGAATTGTGGAGCTTGTTAACTCCGGCATTGAGGGTTCGTGTAATCCTACGCAATGTGTTCATCATCCAACAAAAGAGTGTATGTAGCACATATGAGAAAGAGTTATTTATTATGCGATCAATGTTGAGAGTGTCCACTAGTGAAAGTATGATCCCTAGGCCTTGTTCCTAAATACTGCTATCGCTGCTTGTTTACTGTTTTACTGTGTTACTACTGCTGCAATATTCATACCACCTGTATTTCACTATCTCTTCGCCGAACTAGTGCACCTATTAGGTGTGTTGGGGACACAAGAGACTTCTTGCTTTGTGGTTGCAGGGTTGCATGAGAGGGATATCTTTGACCTCTTCCTCCCTGAGTTCGATAAACCTTGGGTGATCCACTTAAGGGAAACTTGCTGCTGTTCTACAAACCTCTGCTCTTGGAGGCCCAACACTGTCTACAAGAATAGAAGCTCCCGTAGACATCAGCCAGTAATGGCTACTGATGGGATTCGTAGCATAGAAAACAAAAAATTTCCTACCGCAAGAACGAAAACCAAGCCAAGATGCAATCTAGAAGATGGTAGCAATGAGGGGATCACGAGACTAACCCTTGAAGATTTCCAAAGCCTACGAGATTAGATCTCGTTGTTGAAGAAGATGATCACTTGCCGCTTTCAAAAGCGCATAGAAGATCTTGACGGTGCCACAGTCGGGCAGCACCTCCGTACTCGGTCACACGTTCGGTGTTGATGAAGACGTCCTTCTCCCCGTTCCAGCGGGCAGAGGAAGTAGTAGATCCTCCTCGGAATCCCGGAAGCACGACGGCGTGGTGGCGGTGGTGGTGGAGATCTCCGGTAGGGCTTCGCCAAAGCGTATGCGGGAGAGGTGGAGGAGGAGGGTGGCTAGGGTTTGGGGAGAGGGGACTATGGGCGCCAGCCTCTGGGGGCAAGGGTGGTGCGGCCAAGGTGTGGCCGGCCCCCTCCCTCTCCTCATCTATATAGGTGGAATAGCCACAAGGGTTTGCCCAGAAAACGAATAAGAGTCCAACTCCTAAACCTTCCATAAGGACGAAACCTACCCAAGGTGGGACTCCTACTCAAGGTGGGACTCCCACCCCTTCCTTGGTGGGGTGGCCGGCCACCATGGGGTGGAGTCCACCTGGGACTCCTCCTCCCTTAGGCTGGCCGGCCAAGGTGGGTGGAGTCCCACCTTCCGCGGTGATTTCTTCCGGACTTTTCTAGAACCTTCCATAAATACACCGGATCATTTTCAAAACTAAAAAATGACTTCCTATATATGAATCTTATTCTCCGGACCATTCCAAACCTCCTCGTGATGTCCTAGATCCCATCCGAGACTCCGAACAAACATTCGAACTCCATTCCATATTCCATATCTACTTAAAACGACATCAAACCTTAAGTGTGTCACCCTACGGTTTGTGAACTATGCAGATATGGTTGAGACTCTTCTCCGACCAATAACCAATAGCGGGATCTGGAGATCCATAATGGCTCCCACATATTCAACGATAACTGAGTGATCGATTGAACCATTTACATACGATACTGATTCCCTTTATCACGCGATATTTTACTTGTCCGAGGTTTGATAATCGGTATCTCTATACCTTGTTAAACCTCGTCTCCAACAAGTACTCTTTACTCGTACCGTGCTATGTCATCTCTTATGAACCATTCATATGCTTGCAAGCTAATTAGACGACATTCCACCGAGAGGGCCCAGAGTATATCTATCCGTCATCGGGATGGACAATATCCCACTCTTGATCCATATGCCTCAACTCATACTTTCCGAATACTTAATCCCACCTTTATAACCACCCATTTACGCGAGTGGCGTTTGATGTAATCAAAGTACCCTTCCGGCATAAGTGATTTACATGATCTCATGGTCGAAGGACTAGGTAACTATGTATTGAAAGCTTATAGCAAATGAACTTAATGATGTGATCTTATGCTACGCTTAATTGGGTGTGTCCATACATCATTCATCAATGACATAACCTTGTTATTAATAACATCCAATGTTCATGATCATGAAACTATGATCATCTATTAATCAACAAGCTAGTTATACAAGAGGCTTACTAGGGACTCCTTGTTGTCTACATAACACACATGTATCAATGTTTCGGTTAATACAATTATATCATGATATGCAAACATTTATCATAAACATAAAGATATATAATAACCATTTTATTATTGCCTCTTGGGCATATCTCCAACAGTCTCCCACTTGCACTAGAGTCAATAATCTAGATTACATTGTAAGGTACCTAACACCCATGGCATTCTGGTGTTGGTCATGCTTTGCCCTAGGGAGAGCTTTAGTCAACGGATCTGCCACATTCAGATCAGTGTGTACTTTGCAAATCTTTACTTCTCCATCTTCGATGTACTCGCGAATCTAATGAAAACGTAGCTTGATATGCTTCAGCTTCTTGTGTGACCTTGGTTCTTGTGCATTGGTGATGGCACCCATGTTGTCACAATAGATGACTAGTGGGTCCAATGCACTAGGAACCACACCAAGCTCAACAATGAACCTCTTCATCCATACCGCTTCCGATGAAGCCTCCGAAGCCGCTATGTATTCCGATTTTGTTGAAGACTTCGCCACCGTGCACCTGCTTGGAGCTGCACCGGCTTACTACGACACCATTCAATATAAACACGTACCCGGACCGAGACTTAGAGTCATCGGGATCGGTGTTCCATATTGCATCGGTGTAGCCGGTTACAACGAGCTCTTGGTCACCGCCATAACAAAGAAACATATCCTTAGTCCTTTTCAAGTACTTCAGGATATTCTTGACCGCTGTCCGATGTTCCATTCCTGGATCACTTTTATATCTGCTGGTCAAACTAACGGCATGTGCGATATCCGGTCTAGTACACAGCATGGCATACATGATAGAGCCTACTGCCGAGGCATAGGGGATCTTGTTCATCCTCTCTCTTTCTTCTGCCGTAGCCGGACCTTGAGTCTTACTCAAGACCTTATCTGGCAACATAGGCAAGAACCCTTTCTTACTTTCATCCATTCTAAACTTCTTTAGAATCTTGTCTAGGTATGTACTCTATGAAAGCCCTATTAGGCGTCTTGATCTTTCTCTATAAATCTTGATGCCTAAAATGTACGCTGCTTCACCAAGGTCTTTCATTGAAAAACACTTATTCAAATAACCTTTTACACTGCTTAATAGTTCTATATCGTTCCCAATCAATAATATGTCATCTACATATAATATCAGGAATGCTACAGAGCTCCCACTCACTTTCTTGTAAATACATGCCTCTCCATGACACTCGTATAAACCCGAAGTCTTTGATCACCTTATCAAAGCGTCGGTTCCAACTCCTGGATGCTTGCTTCAGTCCATAAATGGAACGCTGAAGTTTGCATACCTTGTCAGCATTTTTAGGATCGACAAAACCTTTGGGTTGTACCATTTACAACTCTTCCTCAATGTCACCATCAAGGAACGCCGTTTTGACATCCATCTGCGAAATCTCATAATCGAAAAATGCAGCTATTGCTAACAAAATCCTCACATACTTTAGCTTCGCTACAGGTGAGAAGGTCTCATCGTAGTCAACTCCTTGAATTTGTCGGAAACCCTTCGCGACAAGTCGAGCTTTATAGACAGTAACATTACCATCAGCATATGTTTTTCTCTTGAAGATCCATTTATTCTCAACAGCCTTGTGGCTATCAGGTAAGTCTACCAAAGTCCACACTTTGTTATCATACATGGAGCCCATTTCGGATTTCATGGCTTCTTGCCATTTGTTGGAATCTGGGCTCATCATCGCTTCTTCATAAGTCGCAGGGTATTCATCATTGTTGTCCACAATCATGACATTTAGACAAGGATCATACCAATCAGGAGTGGTACGCTCCCTTGTCGATCTGCTAGGTTCAGTAGTTACCTCGTTCGAAGTTTCATGATCATTATCATTAGCTTCCTCTGTTATCGGTGTAGGCTGTACTGGAACATCTTCCGGCACTGCGCTACTCTGATCTACGAGAGAAGGTTCAACAACCTCGTCGAGTTCTACTTTCCTTCCAGTCACTTCTTTAGTGAGAAACTCCTTCTCAAGAAAGGTTCCGTTCTTGGCAACAAAGATTTTGCCTTCGGATCTGTGATAGAAAGTATACCCAATAGTTTCTTTAGGGTATCCTATGAAGACGCATTTCTCCGCTTTGGGTTCTAGCTTGTCAGGTTGTAACTTTTTTACATAAGCTTCACAACCCCAAACTTTAAGGAACGACAGCTTAGGTTTCTTCTTAAACCATAATTCATACGGTGTCGTTTCAACGGATTTAGATGGTGCCCTATTTAAAGTGAATGCAGCTGTCTCTAATGCATAACCCCAAAACGATAATGGCAAATCAGTAAGAGACATCATAGAACGAACCATATCTAACAGAGTTCGATTACGACGTTCGGACACACCATTGCGTTGTGGTGTTCCCGGCGGTGTCAACTGTGAAAGTATTCCGCATTTCTTTAAATGCATGCCAAACTCATAACTCAGATATTCGCCTCCGCGATCAGAACACATAAACTTAATCTCCTTGTTATGTTGATTTTCTACTTCACTTTGGAATTCCTTAAACTTCTCGAAAGTTTCGGACTTATGTTTCATGAAATAGATATACCCATATCTACTCAGATCATCTGTGAAGGTTAGAACATAACGATAACCACCGGGCGAGGCTACACTCATTGGTCCACACACATCGGTATGTATGATTTCCAATGAATATGTAGCTCGCTCCATTATACCAGAGAATGGAGTCTTAGTCATTTTTCCCATTAGACATGCTTCGCATCTATCAAGTGACTCAAAGTCAAGTGACTCAAGAAGTCCATCGGAATGGAGTTTCTTCATGCGCTTCACTCCAATATGACCAAGACGACGAGTGCCACATATAAGTAGAATTATCATTCAATTTAATTCGCTTAGCATCAATGTTATGAACATGTGTATCACTACTATCGAGATTTAACAGGAATAAACCATTCGTCTCAAGCGCATGACCATAAAAGATATTATTCATAAAAATAGAACAACCATTATTCTCAGACTTAAATGAATAACCGTCTTGCATTAAACAAGATCCAGATATAATGTTCATGCTCAACGCAGGCACCAAATAACAATTATTGAGGTTTAAAACTAATCCCGAAGGTAGATGTAGAGGGAGCGTGCCGACAGCGATCACATCGACCTTGGATCCATTTCCAACGTGCATCGTCACCTCGTCCCTCGCCAGGCTTCGTTTATTCCATAGTTCCTGTTTCGAGTTACAAATGTGAGCAACCGAACCAGTATCAAATACCCAGGCACTAGTACGAGAACCAGTAAGATAGACATCTATAACATGTATATCAGATATACATTTCTTCTTCTTGACAAGGCCGCTCTTCAGATCAGCCAAGTACTTGGGGAAATTACGCTTCCAGTGCCCCTTCCCATTGCAGTAATAGCACTCAGTATCAGGTTTAGGGCCAGCCTTAGGCTTCTCAAGAGGCGCGGCATCTTTCTTGCCGCCCTTCTTGAAGTTTCCCTTCTTAGGTTTGCCTTGCTTCTTGAAACTGGTGGTCTTGTTGACCATCAACACTTGGTGCTCTTTCTGTATCTCAATCTCAGCAGATTTTAGCATGGAGAAGAGTTCAGGTAACTCCTTGTTCATGTTCTGCATGTTGTAGTTCATCACGAAGTTCTTGTAACTTGGTGGCAGTGATTGGAGGACACGATGAATACACAGCTGGTTAGGAATCACTATCCCCAAGTCACTGAGCTTCTTCGCATGCCCGGACATAGCGAGCACGTGCTCACTAACGGAGCTGCCCTCTTCCATCATACAGCCAAAGAAGTGCTTCGAAGCCTCATAGCTTTCCATGGCCGCATGAGTTTGAAATATCGTTTTCAACTCATTGACCAGCTCATAAGGGTCGTGGTGCTCAAAGCGCTTTTGGAGCTCCGCCTCTAGGCTGCATAGGATGGCACGCTGAACTTGAGAGTACCGAATCACCCGAGTCTCGTAAACATTCTTTTCTTCCTCGGATACTGCAGGTGGTGGTGGGGACCTAGCGGTGCATCAAGCACATATTGCAGATTTTCTCCATTGAGGAAGATCCTCACATGACGGAACCAGTCGGTGAAGTTGCTACACTACAAGAAAAGTTCTGATAGACAACGTCTCAAAATCGTCCGCTAAGGGGTATTTTTCGTCGCCTATGGGCCTAACCCGACGATATGGGTTCCGTTGTCGAAACTGCGTCAGGCAAAGTCCTACGACGATTTTTTCGGTCTATCGCGCTTGGGCACCCTTCCGCCACGGAAAATCGGACCGTTGCAGAAGTGTTTCAGGGAGCCCGTTGACTGCTGACGTCATGCAAGCCGACACGTGGCGGACGCCGTTGATCGGCAGTTAACGGCGTTAACCGCTGAAACCCCGTGGTAGATGGTAGGCCCACACGGGGCCTGCCACGTCTTAAGCGGGCCGGCCCATTAAGTTTGCGGGCCGGGCCAGCTGACTTAGTTTGACCGGTCAACTATATAGGTGGGCTGGTCCATTAGTTACGTGGGCCGGGCCTAACCTCTAAGGTTGACTGGTCAAAACATTAATGGGTCGGCCCACTAAGCATGTGGGCCGGGCGAATGCACTCGTTTGACCGGTCAACGAGCAAAAGGGCCGGCCCACAAAACATGTGGGACCCACTTTCTCGTTATCGGGCCGGCCCATTTACCAAGTGGGGTCCACCTTAAAGCAAGTGGGCCGGCCCAAAAAGTTATTGGGCCGACCCAATTAGCATGTGGGTCCCACTTTCCCGCTATCGGGCGGCCCATTTAGTACGTGGGGTCCACATTAGATCAAATGGGCCGGCCCACCAAGCCGGTGGGCGGGCCAAAAGCACAGGTGGGTCCCACTTTCCTGTTAATGGGCCAGCCCATTTAGTATGTGGGGTCCACCATATACCAAGTGGGCCGGCCCAACACGATAGTGGGCCGGGCCAAAAACACAGGTGGGTCCCACTTTCCAGTTAAAGGGCCGACCCATTTAGTATGTGGGGTCCACCATATAGCAAGTGGGCCGGCCCAACACGCTAGTGCGCCGGGCCAAAAACACAGGTGGGTCCCTCTTTCCTCTTAAAGGGCCGGCCCATTTAGTTTGTGGGGTCCACCATGCAGCAAGTGGGCCGGCCCAACAAGATAGTGGGCCGGGCCAAAAGCACAGGTGGGTCCCACTTTCCTGTTAAAGGGCCGGCCCATTTAGTATGTAGGGTCCACCTTATAGCAAGTGGGCCGGCCCAACAAGATAGTGGGCCGGGCCAAAAACACAGGTGGTCCCACTTTCCTCTTAAAGGGCCGACCCATTTAGTATGTGGGATCCACCACAAAAGCAATTGGCTGGCCCAACTAGTTAGTGGGCCGGCCCGATGAGTGGGTGGGTCCACCTTAAAGCAAGTGGGCCGGCGCAATTAGAGTGTGGGGTCCACAGTAAATCAAGTGGGCTGGCCCAATAAGTAAGTGGGCTAGCCCGTTTAGTTGCTGTTTATATGCCGGCATAATAGGCGCTTTAGGATTTTGCGGGCCGGCACATATGTGATTTCGGTTAATTGGGCCGTTTAAGGGATGGGAATTCGTGTTTTAGATATTGAGAATATTTACGCAGCATTGATTTCTGTCGGATAGCCTCACTTACCACAAGCAACAAAGAAAAAATGCGCGAAAGAACTATAAAAACTAACTAAATATTACATCAGCTGCACGGCTTTGAAATTTCAAGAACATCCCAAAAGCTTCATTTTAGAGCGACTAAGAAGGATCCAGGCTTACCTTTCCATTTTCATGTTTTAAACTTGTTTAAATCTTGGTGAAATCTAGGATTTGACCAAGATTCAAATGGACCAAGATTCAAATGGGCATGAAATAAAAAATAGAAAAATGAAAAACCAAAGCGCACATAGTCTTCTTATGTCATATAGTAAGCATTAAAGTTGGTAAACAAGGTCTAGACATATTCAAACCAGACAAATCATGTATCTACCCCCTAACTCCTAAACTCTGTCTTATAAAGTCAAGCATGAAGATAAGTGGTTTTGGGTTTCAAACATGGAAATTTCAAAAACCTCCCAAAAACTTCATTTTAGGGTGACTAAGAAGGATACAGGCTTCCCTTTTCATTTTCATGTTCTATACTTGTTTAAATCTTGGTCAAACCTATGATTTGACCAAGATTCAAATGTGCATCA
This sequence comes from Lolium rigidum, assembly GCF_022539505.1. Classification (NCBI taxonomy): domain Eukaryota; kingdom Viridiplantae; phylum Streptophyta; class Magnoliopsida; order Poales; family Poaceae; genus Lolium; species Lolium rigidum. The sequence goes on from NC_061509.1 coordinate 208,367,898, forward strand.
AAATTCAAAAAAAAATCAGAAAAATGAAAAACCAAAGCACATAGTTTTCTTATGTCATATAGTAAGCATTAAAGTTGATAAACAAGGTCTATACATATTCAAACAAGAAAAATCATGTATCTACCCCCTAACCCTAAACTCTGTCTTATGAAGTCAAGCATGAACAGAAGTGGTTTTGGGTTTCAAACATGGTAAATTCAAGAACCTCCCAAAAGCTTCATTTTAGAGTGACTAAGAGAAGGATCCAGACTTAATTACCTTTTTCATTTTCACATGTTAAACTTGTTTAAATCTTGCTCAAACCTAGGATTTTACCAAGATTCAAATGGGCATAAAAATCAAAAAAATGAAATACCAATGCACATAGTCCTCTTATATATGTCATATAGTAAGCATTCAACAAGTTGATAAACAAGGTCTAGACACATATTCAAACTAGACAAATCATGTATCTACCCCCTATCGACCCTAAACTTCGTCTTATATGAAGTCAAGCATGAAGAGAAGTGTGGTTTTTGGTTTCAAACATGGAAATTTCCAAAACCTCCGAAAAGCACATAGTCTTCCTATGTCATATAGTAAGCATTCAAGATAGTCTTCCTATGTCATGTAGTAAGCATTCAAGATAGTCTTCCTATGTCATGTATCTACACCCCTAACCCTAAACTTTGTCTTATGTAGTCAAGCATGAAGAGAAGTGGTTTTGGGTTTCAAATATGGAAATTTCAAAAACCTATCAAAAGCTTCATTTTAGAGTGACTGACTAAGAAGGATCCATGCTTACCTTTTCATTTTCATATAGTAATTAAGCATTCAAGTTGATAAACAAGGTTTAGACATATTCAGACCAAACAAATCATCTATCTACCCCTAACCCTAAACTCTGTCTTATGAAGTCAAGCATGAACATAAGTGGTTTTGGGTTTCAAATATGGAAATTTCAAAAACCTATCAAAAGCTTCATTTTAGAGTGACTGACTAAGAAGGATCCATGCTTACCTTTTCTTTTTCATATAGTAATTAAGCATTCAAGTTGATAAACAAGGTTTAGACATATTCAAACCAAACAAATCATGTATCTACCCCTAACCCTAAACTCGGTGTTATGAAGTCAAGCATGAACAGAAGTGGTTTTGGGTTTCAAACGTTTAAGTCAAAAGCCCCATTTCAAATATTTCAAACTTATTTAAATTTGGTTCAAATTTGAAAGACATACAAGTTATAGTACACATAGTGCATACATGTTCACACATACTGCACTAGATGCTAACCCTATAGTTTGAGGCCATTGGATGAGGTCGAAAAAATTCTTGGATTAAATGCGGTTGTTCGAACCCCGTAGTTGGATTTTTTTTGAACCTTGATTTGTAGAACTGGGCAAAACAATAGTTTAACCTATTTAATTATAGATTTGTAGGTCGATTTTCTACCTTTTTATTATTACTATGCAGCACATGTGTGTTTGCCCGTCGAGCGAAACTCGGAGGAAGAGGGATCACTCGGAAGGAGAGAAGAAGGGAGAGGATTATGGTGTCTTCCCTTTTTCGGGTGATGATGTTGACTATTGTGCAGGTTTTGTCAGTGAGCAGGAGGTGCGAGCGAGCGAGCGAGTCGAGCGAGGCCGAGAATGAGAGAGTTTTTTTCTTTTTTTTTTGTGAGAGGGACAACCGAAGGATCCAGAAGGACCCACAGACTCCCAATACGCATCCTGATGCGTCTTCTCTTGACAAAGAAAATGGCTGGGAGTTTGCGTACCTATTGCACGTGACTTGTGCTCACTGAAGTGTGGGACCTCACGCATGGGCACCACACGTAAGTGACAGACCTGTTGGTGTAAAAACTCGGTTGATTATTATAGTGCATTAGAACAAAGTTTCCTATGGATTCAAGGGTAGGAAATCCAAGTTAACTCATTTACATGACATTATTTTTTCCATGAAGCAAAGTTAACACACCTATCAATTGGTACATTTTGGAGTGACTAAGAAGGATCCAGGCTTACTTATTCGTTTTCACGTGTAAAACTTGTCTAAATCTTGGTCAAACCAAATTGGCAGAAAATTCAAAAAAAAAACTGAAAAATGAAAAACCAAAGCACTGTTATCACCAGAATTTGACCGGATCAGAGGTGGGCCGCGATTGAAGAATATACATAGAAGAAATACGTGAATCGGCCTTGTGTACCAAGTTTGGGCTAATTGCCCGTGTATCTGTACCATAGTAGGATACGTGTCGGTTAGGAGTTAGAGTTTTACCCGTGCACGGTTAGGTGCACGCTTGAATTAGAAAGTCCCCCGGACTATAAATATGTATCTAGGGTTTATGAAATAAACAACAACCAACGTTCAACACAAATCAATCTCGGCGCATCGCCAACTCCTTCGTCTCGAGGGTTTCTCCCTGGTAAGCACCATGCTTGCCTAGATCGCATCTTGCGATCTAGGCAACAGCCGCCTATTACGTTGTTCATGCGTTGCTCGTACCGAAGCCTTTTTGATGGCGAGCAACGTAGTTATCTTAGATGTGTTAGGGTTAGCATTGTTCTTCGTATCATATGCTGTCGTAGTGCAACCCTTATACATCTAGCCGCCCTTACACCTATCTTAGGTGTAGGGGGGCACCCCGCTTGATCTTTGTTTAGTAGATCTGATCCGTTACGGTTGCTCCTTGTTCTTCAAGGATTAGTTTAATATCCGCAATAGTTAGGCCTTACAAAGGGTTGGAGGATCCAGCGGCGTGTAGGGTGGAGTTTGCTAGCCCTAGACAGGATGTTCGGGGATCAACCTCGTGTTGGTTTTTAGGCCCTGTCTAGGATCGGCTTACGGTCACCGTACGCGAGCGCGAGGCCCAATCGTGAGTAGGATGATCCGATTATGCGGTGAAAACCCTAAATCATCGTAGATCGCTTTAGCTTTATTTTGATCAAGCAGGACCACCATATATTCGTACACCTCGTACGAATCATGGGTGGATCGGCTCTTTGAGCCGATTCACGAGACAACCCGAGAGCCGATCGAGGCTCGTATTTAACGTTTACGTGTATGCCATGCATGAAACTAAGCGAGGCATCATCCAACACCTTCCCGACCAGGTATAGGTCAGGTGGCACGCCCTTGCGACAGAGCATCGGACGTGTGACCGGAAGGCTTTGCGGGCCGTCGCTCGGAGGGACCGGGGCCAGCCGCAGTCCCGGGAGATTCCCGGCTCTACGGTGTTGCCGGTCGTTGCTCGCCGGTGGGTTTCGACCGCAACACATTCCGGCACGCCCGGTGGGACCATCTTCGACATCCACCGCATCGCCATCTACATCCGAGATGGCGGAAGGCACTCCGGTCAAGTACGAGGATCCGACCGACGAGCTCAAGAAGAAGCATGACGAGATCAAGGCGGTCCTCGAAGCCGACCTCATCGGCTCTTTCCACGGAACCCGCTCCCATGGCATCGGGTGGAAGGGGTTCTCACCGAAGGCGCGCTCGATGGAGTGGACCTGTCCGCTCCGTCGAAGAACGCACCGGGTCGCTGCGTCGAGGAGATCAACTTCATGGTGGCTCATTCGCTGCACCGCCACTCGAGAGCTCGGTGAACACTTTAGAGCGTGTCGCTCCGCGCGTGATCCAGGAAATCATGAGCCACCGTATTCTCCGTCGGGACCAGCTCGGGGACTTACAAAGGAGAGATGCCACTCCAGTCCCGTCCACCGCCGCCGTTCGTGCCGGCAGCACTCGAAGTGCCGAACTCATCGGCATACGTCGTCTACAAGATTGGTGGTGATCCTAGTGACTACCAATTCCTACACGAGGCGCCCAAGGAGATCCCGCACGGATACACGTGCGCATACGTGCCGACCGCGATGCATCGGGCACTCTCGAACCGAGGCCGCAACAGTAGGGGACCTCCGGAACAGCAGGAGGAACGTCGGGAGCGGATCTTGAGAAGCAAACGTGGTTAGCTAAGTACGCCACTCCGACAAACCTCCGGAGCTCAGCTCCTGCAGCTTGGCTCGAACCGGAAAAGCAAGCATGGCTGGCTAAGTATGCCACCCCGGCGAATCTTCGTGGTTCGATACCTTCAGCCATCACCGCGGATCAGATTTGTACAATTCCGAAAGATCGGTTCGGCATGATGCCGAAAAGGAAGACATTCGGCTATACCAAGCCGTACCCCGACGAGTACGAATTGATCCCGCTACCACCCAAATATCGGCTCCCTGACTTCACAAAGTTTAGTGGATCATATGGTGCCAGCTCCATCGAGCATGTGAGCCGATATTTGGCACAGCTGGGCACGATCTCAGCATCAGACGAGCTGCGTGTGAGGTTCTTCGCACAGTCCCTCATAGGATCGGCTTTCGAGTGGTACACATCGCTGCCACCGAACTCAATCCGGACTTGGAAGCAGTTGGAAGAGCAGTTCCACATACAGTATCACTCAGAGGATTCCGAGGCTGGTATTGCCGATCTAGCACAAGTACGACGAAGCGCGGGGAAACAGTGTCGAATACATCCAGCCGCTTCAGGACCATTAGGAACCGATGCTATTCGGTTCACGTAAGTGAAAAAGAAGCGATCGAGTTGGCGGTGGTGGGTCTCTCATCATCGATCAAGGACGTGGCCTCCCAAGCAGACTACCCCTCATTGGCGCACATGGTGCAGAAGCTGTCAGCATATGAACAGCGCCACCCAGATGTTTACCAGGACAAATTCAAGCGTGCGGTGGTCCTGGTTGAGGCACACGAGGATGAAGGTGCTGCGGGAGATCGAGAGGTAGCAGTGGCTGAGTGGACTCGGGCGGCAGGCCCGTGTCCTCGCAAGTGGGTTAAGCCACAAGGCCCTCCAAAAGGGTTCGACTTCGACGTGACCAAAGCTGAGCAGATTTTCGACCTCTTACTCACGGAGAAGCAGCTAAAGGTACCCGAAGGCCACAAGATCCCCACGGTGCGGGAGCTGAACGGAAAGCCATACCGCAATTGGCATAACACGTTCACCCACACCACTAACGACTGCAGGGTGTGGCGTCGCAGATCCAAATGGCGATAGAAAAAGGGCGGCTAATTTTCAACCAGTACGCCATGAAGGTCGACACACACCCCTTCCCCGCCTTAACATGGTGGAGTATACTTACCATGGAGGGTGCCAGCCAGATTTCTCGTGCAATATCAACATGGTGGGACCTGGGCACCACTCTCGTAAGGACGGAGATGAGGGCAGCTGCTCTCATAGCAAGGACACAGAGGAAGCCGCTCCACGCGATCGGCTCCGCCACGACGGCAAGCGCTACCACTACAAGAAAAGTTGCCATGGCCGACAAAGTTGAAGTCGCGCCGTGGTTGCTGGTGTACCATGGCCGACGATTTTGGGTCCCTCCGTGGTGCATGTCAAAACTTTTTTTTTCTCGTTTTTGAGGCCACCTAGCCCGACGAAAGCGGCCAAAACGTCGCGTATGGTGGCCCGGGACGTGGTGCATCGCGAATTCTCGGGTTCGCCGGCCGAGTCAACGCAAATCCGCACCGCCGAGGGATGTAGGGCCCGGATGGCAGCCTCTCCGGCATTGTTTTTTTCTCGATCGCGCCATCTCGTTCAACGTTCTCCGATCGAGCCGTTTACGATGCGAGATCATGGGTCCCGCATGTCATCCTCTATGAACCAAAATTCTTTCTATTCTTGGATTTTTTTTGACCCCCGATTTCGGCTACTTCCTTTTTCTTTTGATCCCTTGCCGCCTTGGAAACGTTGAGACCGCTCGTTGCTAAATGGGACCCGCATGTCATCCTCTATGTGCAATCAACTTTCTTTTCTTGGAGTTTTTTTGGCACCTCAAATTTGGTCACTTGCCTTTTTCTTTCGATCCCCGCCGCCTCTCAAACGGTGATACCGCTGTCTGCTAAATGGGACCCGCATGTCATCCTCTATGTACTATAAAACTTTCTTTTCTTGGAGTTTTTTTGGCACCTCAAATTTGGTCACTTGCCTTTTTCTTTCGATCCCCGCCGCCTCTCAAACGGTGATACCGCTGTCTGCTAAATGGGACCCGCATGTCATCCTCTATGTACTATAAAACTTTCTTTTCTTGGAGTTTTTTGTGGCACCTCAAATTTGGTCACTTGCCTTTTTCTTTTGATCCCCTGCCGCCTCTCAAACGGTGATACCGCTGCTGCTAAATGGGACCCGCATGTCATCCTCTATGTACTATAAAACTTTCTTTTCTTGAATTATTTTTGGCTCCTCATATTTGGTCACTTGCCTTTTTCTTTCGATCTCATGCCACATTTGAAACGTTGAGGAACCCGTCTGGCTCACTCCACGCGATCGGCTCCGCCACGGCGGCAAGCGCTACGTCACAGAGGGAGAAGTGAAGAACATAAGATATCAACGACCTCTCTCTGATCACCTCCTCAACAAGTATGTGAGTCAGTATGACCAACGCAGACGATACAACGACGATGATGAAAAGGATCGTCTGGCTAGGGACGACAGGAGACGTCGTCGGCATGATCGCGACGAGGAGCGATATGAGCGCCACGCCAAGGAGAAGTCAAGGGAGCAAGACGACGAGGATAGGCACTGGGCTGCCCCTTCTTCGGACAACTGCTGGGATTCGGGAATGAGCCGATTGCCAACAATCGGCAGCGCCGAGAATGCAAACAAAGAAGAAGGATGCGGCTAATGTGTCCGTGTTCAAACGTCTAGGGCCTCTCCCGCCTCGGAACAAGCATGCGAGTCCGCTCGGGTGGAAGATCTCGAGGAACTAGAGGACGATGATGAAGAAGACAAGTATCATCGGCCAAGGTGGTGCCTCGATGGGCTCGGCCGTTCCCAAAAACGAAGGGTTCGAGCGTACGCGTGGGTTAGAGGAAGGCCGAAGGTTATACCTGCATACGTTGAGGAAGGCACGGCCTGATCTGGCCGCTAAAGTGCAGCGAACCCTGGACGAAGAAGGTCGGCCACAAAGGAAAGAGTGGCGCCCCAGACAAAAGAAAGCCGATGATGAGACATCGGCTGGCACAAACATGGTCTCCATCCTTCCAACGGAGTTTAGTGCTCCAGGATTGGACGATTGCGAGCACATCGACGTGACAAAGGACGGGGTTAGGTTGGTTTCATCCACCGGCCGACCGGTGTAACAAAACGGCGTCTATGGACAAACGTGGCGATGCCGATCCGGGAGATCGGCCCCAAGGATTTATGGAGGAACATTATAAAACCTTCATTGAGCAATTCAACGTGGAGGCCGATTCCGGCAATCGGCCAAAATTGTCCTCACTTTGTACATTCTACACCAGGTTCAACATTCGATCCAACGAGGAGTACACGAAGAGCCGATACCATCAAGTCCCTTGAAAGAATCGGCTCGGGGGCCACCTAGGTGGATAAAACACGAGGATATGAAGTAGGAGTATCTTTCAAATGCCCGGCAGCCCAAGATATTCTTTGATGATGGGTATTGAAGTATGGGGGCCGATACATAAATCGGCAGTAAAAAATTCAAAATTTTTAAGCACGGCCAGATGCAACGGACATCGACTTAAGGATAGAAAGCCGATGCATGGCCATCGACACCGGAAGGTACAAGCTGTTATAAGCGGAGGCTCGATGGAGCGAGGAAGTGGGCCACGAAGAGAGACTCTAATGGAAGAACTCCTCAATGGAGTGGTTTGGTGGCTCGAGATCCTCTCTTCAAGAACCTCGAGATTCTTTTTGCGAGTATTCGAGTCCGCGGTATCAGGCCGGGGCAAGTTTGAGGGATCATGACCACGACCAATGCCAAGAGCGGCATAGACGTGCGGATCGGAGTTAAGGATGGGTTGCATCAAATCCGCCAAAGGAAAAGGGCCGATGCGACCGGCAAGGCGCAAGAAGTGGGCCGAAGAAGCTCGGGGGGCAGCTCGCCACGAAGATTTTACTGCTGCGAGGAGCCGATTTTGTTGGAATCGGCTGGCTCTGCATTATGACTTGAAGGCCAATGGTGGCACATTTGGCTGGCTCGCCGCTTTTCTCGCCTTAAGTGAGGCTTGGGGGGCAGCTTGCCCTGGAGGACCCTTTGCTATAGGAAGCCGATTTGGTTGAAATCGGCTGGCTCTACATCTCAGCTTTGAGTAATAGTTGCTGCGGGAAAAACGGAGCAGGAGCCTGTCCTGCAGAAGTATCAGCTCCGGCCTCCGGATTGATTCAGCAATAGTCCTAGTGCTCTTCCGAAGACAAAGGTGGCCGTTAGTAATACGCTCAGTGACTGCGGGTTCGCGGGGTACCATTTGAGGAGATGGCTAAATTGGCCTATCTCGAAATTTATCATAAGAGGTCGATGCGTTACCATCGGCTCATTGAGCGGTGATCCAATTAACAATCGGCAGAATCAGTACGAAGGGAAATCGGCAAAATCAAGTTAAGGAAAAGTCTTCTTCATTAATAAGAGAGGATTTTTACAATGAAGAGCCGATTGCTCAAAGCAAGGAAGAGAAAAAGAAAGAGCCGATTGCTCCGGGACTACTAATCCTACATAACTAATCCTCGCTAGCATCGTCGTCGGCGTCGCCGTCGGCGCTGCTCTGCGCGGAGAATTCCTCGCCGGCTGCTGCCCGGCCGTCGGCCGGAGCTTCCTCTTCCTCGTCATCATCATCATCCTCGCTGTCCGCCCAAGTGCGGAAGCGCTTCGTCGGCGGGTACCCAGCGGAAGAGGAGGAATCATCCTCCTCCTCCTCCTCCTCTTCTCCTTCCTCTTCATCATCCTCGTCCTCGCTGTCCGCCCACATGCGGGAGCGCTTCTTCGGCGGGAGCTTGGCGGAGGGGGAGGCCCCTGTCTTCTCTACTTCTCCTTCTTTCTCCTCCTTGTTGGAGGAGATGGGGTTTGCCCCGGAGTAGAGGTCGTCTTCATTCTTGCTCTTCGGCGAGGATTGGAGGGGCAAGCCTGAGGGGGAAGAGGAAGAGGAAGACATTGCTACAGGGGAAGGGGGTTTTTTGGCGCTGGTGGACAGAACAGAGCAAGGGGATGGAGTGGCGAACCGTTTGGCACGGATAAATAAAGTGGGTGTAGTGGAGGTTTAATGCCATGACGGTTCTCGAGGACGTTATGCCGAAATTATCAATTCGTGCGAGAGAAGCCCGGGAGGCGAGGCGAAATGATGGAAGATTCGCGGCGGTTATCGCTCTGCCACGACATGACCCGACGAAGGAAAGGCGTAATGATTTTGGAAATGTCATTTCCAAAACCGAGGGGAGCATGTGTTATCACAAGAATTTGGCCGAGTCGGAGGTGGGCCGCGATCAAGATGGGCTTGAAGATTATATACGGAAGAAATACGTGAATCGGCCTTATATGCAAAGTTTGGGCTAGTTGGCCCTTGTATACGTAACATAGTAGATTACGTGTCGGTTAGTTAGAGCTTGCCTCGTGCACGGTCGGGATTATTCCCACATTAGAAAGTCCCTTGGACTATAAATATGTATCTAGGGTTTATGGAATAAACAACAACAAACGTTCAACACAAATCAATCTCGGCGCATCGCCAACTCCTTCGTCTCGAGGGTTTCTTCCGGTAAGCACCATGCTGCCTAGATCGCATCTTGCGATCTAGGCGGCCAAGCTATTATGTTGTTCATGCGTTGCTCGTCTTGAAGACTTTTTGATGGCGAGCAACGTAGTTATCTTAGATGTGTTAGGGTTAGCATTGTTCTTCGTATCATATCTTTGTCGTAGTGCAACCCTTATACATCTAGCCGCCCTACACCTATCTTAGGTGTAGGGGCGGCACCCGCTTGATCATTGTTTAGTAGATCCGATCCGTTACGGTTGCTCCTTGTTCTTCAAGGATTAGTTTAATATCCGCAATAGTTAGGCCTTACAAAGGGTTGGAGGATTCAGCGGCGTGTAGGGTGTAGTTTGCTAGCCCTAGACAGGATGTTCCGGGGATCAACCTTGTGTTGGTTTTTAGGCCCTGTCTAGGATCGGCTTACGATCACCGTACGCGAGCGGGAGGCCCAATCGTGAGTAGGATGATCCGATTATGCGGTGAAAACCCTAAATCGTCGTAGATCGCTTTAGCTTTATCTTGATCAAGCAGGACCACCATATATTCGTACACCTCGTACGAATCATGGGTGGATCGGCTCTTTGAGCCGATTCACGGGATAACTGAGAGCCGATCGAGGCTCGTATTTAACGTTTACGTGTATGCCATGCGAGGAAACTAAGCGAGGCATCATCCAACACCTTCTACGACCCGAGGTATTATGGAATTAAATTGGCATATACTAAACGGCATCGGACGTGTGACGAGA